>NW_012115154.1:7577825-7586154 GCF_000951035.1 Colobus angolensis palliatus | reverse complement strand
TAAATAAATAAAATTCCCCCCAAACACCTGTACGCGTGTCCCTCACTATCTGTGCGAGATTGGTTCCAGGATATCCAGTGGATACCAAAATCCATGAATGTGCATTTTTTAATATAAAATGGTGTAATATTTGCATATAATCTCCCATTACACAACCTCTCATATACTTTATATTGTCTCCAGATTACTTATAATACCTAACACAACGTAAATGCTATGTAAACAGTTATACTGTAATGTTTGGGGAATAACAACAAGAACAAAATGGCTGTACATGTTCAGTACAGATGCAACAATCCCTTCCTTCTGCTAAATATTTACAATCCCCAGTTGGTTCCTTCTACAGATTCAACGACAGATACGGGGGGCCAACTATACATACATATATATATATAAGTAGATACAAAAATAAATATGAATGTAAAAACTCAGTATATTACTAAAGATATGTATGTCCTTATATACACTACTAATTAGTTGCTTACATTTGCTTGATATTTCCTTAATCATTACTACTTTGTTGGGAAGAATATGCTTAATTTTCAAAAGAATATATGAATCATATGACTTTTACACATTTTCTTAAAATACAGTCTCACCTCATATTTTTAAAAGAGTTGTCAAGAAAGTACATGATCTTACTTGAGTCTTACCCTTCATATAACCACAGAGGATAAACTAAGAGTTTTTCTTATTAAGAGATATTAATCCACATGTTTTACAGCAAAAGATAACAACAAACCATTAAAAGCAAAATCACATACGTCAAGTTCAAAGAAAAAATCTTGTTCTTTGGATGCAATTTCATAATCTGCTCTTAAAGCCAGGTCATGGACTTTCAGACATTCTCCAAGATCCATTCTCTGGAAGGGAAAAAAGACAATATTAAAACAAAAAACATGTTTTTTTAAAAAATGCATCAACAACCACAGTTCTTTTCAGAATACATATTAAGTCATACACATGCTTTTTTATGTAGGGGCTTCCAGATTACAAAATTTCATAGACAAATATAAAACGTGGTGTCAGAAGAAAAAAATGGCACCAATTCTGTCTACCAACAGATGGGAACAGGGATCACTTGTACTTCACAATAAATGGATATGGAAAAGCTTTTCAGAATCTGAGAAAAGCTTCTAGTTTCTATATCACAACATAGTTCATTTAGCTCCACAACACAAAAAAGATAAAGTTAATTTTAAACCAAACTAAAATAATATATAAATTGAATCGTTGCGATGTCAATGTGCTTTGAAGAACATCCTATTTTTTTTTTTTTTTGAGACGGAGTCTTGCTCTGCCGCCCAGGCTGGAGTGCAGTGGCCAGATCTCAGCTCACTGCAAGCTCCACCTCCTGGGTTTATGCCATTCTCCTGCCTCAGCCTCCGGAGTAGCTGGGACTACAGGCGCCCGCCACCTCGCCCGGCTAGTTTTTTGTATTTTTTAGTAGAGACGGGGTTTCACCGTGTTAGCCAGGATGGTCTCGATCTCCTGACCTCGTGATCCGCCCGTCTCGGCCTCCCAAAGTGCTGGGATTACAGGCTTGAGCCACCGCGCCCGGCCTACATCCTATTTTTCAAATAAAGATGGAGTCCTCAAAAAACAGACTGGTGGCTGGGCATGGTGGCTCATGCCTGTAATCCCAGCACTTTGGAACGGCAAGGCAGGAGGATCACTTGAGCCCAGGAGTTTGAGACCAGCCTGGGCAACACACCAAGACCTGTCTCAATTTTTAAAAATAAAAAATGAATTTAAAAAAACCCAAAATAAAACAGACTGGGGACAAGACTAATAACTAGTAAAGAGATGATTTACTAATAATACCCAATATAAGTGCACAGAGAACAAGCATTTAACTCCACTTACAATAAACATGTATCAGGGAAATACTCTTACTGAACCTAGGGTCCTTCTACTTGGAAACTCCAATTTGGTGTTATTTACCAAACCAGAGGCTTTTCTCGTATCTGAGACAAAATATCTAAAAATCTATCCATTTGTACATGTATCTAGGCAACTGGTAAGATCTTTCACGAAACTTTTTTGGGGGAAAATATGAGGAGAAAAAATTGGCAAGATGCAAGGATCATTACAGTTATGATTAATCGGTGATCAAAGCAAGACAGAGATTTTCCAACTGGAAGTGTGACCACCCTTGGAATACCTCAAAATCTCTGGAGGGTTGGTAAAAAGGGAGTACAAGTCATTCTCCTTCCTTTGCCTATTAAGGTTCCACTTGTGGCAAGCACTATCTTAGGTGCTAGGGATATAGAGTTAAGTGACAGAGACAGTCTGACTTCATGGAGCTTACATTCTATCTGAAGGGAAACAAATAACAAGAATCATGTCTATGAACAAAGTTAGATGATGTAATAAAATAGCAATGCTCCCCATTATTATGGGGGGCTACTTGGGATGAGCTAGTCAGAGAAGACCTTTCTGAAGAGGATACAATTAAACTGGATCTCAAGAAGGAGAAGCAAATGCATCTTAGGAAAAGGCAAAAAGTAATGTTCCAGGTTGTACAGAAGATTTAGAAGGCAGATCTTTAAAGTGTTTACTTATTTATATGCCACTATTAATCACAGGGAAGTTCATGGTAACAGGGAACAGGAATAGAGTATGGCACACAGGTCTGA
The DNA here is from genome assembly GCF_000951035.1 of Colobus angolensis palliatus. Classification (NCBI taxonomy): domain Eukaryota; kingdom Metazoa; phylum Chordata; class Mammalia; order Primates; family Cercopithecidae; genus Colobus; species Colobus angolensis. The sequence continues at coordinate 7,583,515 of NW_012115154.1, read as the reverse complement.
GTCTTAGCTTTGTATACAGTATCTAAAAATGAGTCTGCCTATTTAACTTGTCAACAATCTAAATATGTATAAAACAAAAGTATGATAATTAATTTTGTAAAATATCCCAACTAAAAAGCATAGCTAATTCACGAGATCAAGATTCAAAAGTATTAACAGACCAGATAAAATTTAAAAGAAATATGAAATCCTATAGTTACATATCCAAGACAATAAATGTACAAATAAGTAGGTATGAGCAGAGAATCAGACAATTTAAAAATTTAAGTAGTCAAGAGTAACGGTTACAGTATGGCACAACTGAGAAAAACCTATATTGTCTAAAACTAACTCCAAGAGGACACAGTATAAACAAAGTAGGAATTCTCTACTGAAGGCTGGTTTTAAAAGCAAACCACTGCTCTCCAAAACACACATTCTATGTACTAACACATTTCAAAAGGAATATGAGAAAATTAGACATAAGTATCTCAAAACCAGGCTATACAAAAAAGCCAGGGAACAGAAATAAACAGAGAAGACAAAAATAAGATTGAACCAACTTCAATCAACTGAGGAATTTTTCATAAAGCAGCAGAAATAGGTTTGTTTTATTATGGGGCCAAAGGGACTTCAGTGAGTCAGACTTTTAACTCTCTGAATACTTGTTCTTCTTTTTTTGAGACAGAGTCTCACTTTGTCACCTAGGCTGGAGTGCAGTGGCATGATTATGGCTCACTGCAGCCTCCACCTCCCAGCTCAAGCGATCCTCCCACCTAAGCACCCTTCCCGGACAAGTACCTGGGACTACAGTCCCCCGCCACCATTTCCAGCTAATTTTTTTTTTTTTTTAAAGTAGAGACAAAGGGTGCTATCTTGTCCAGGCTGGTCTCAAACTCCTGAGCTTGACTGATCCTCCCACTTCAGCCCCCCAATGCTGGACTACAGGCATGAGCAACTGCACCTGGTCAAGAAAATATTTTCAGTAATCGAAGTTTTCCAAAGGTAGAACAAACATCCTCAGAGTTAGTGAGTTCCCAGATAAGTGAGGTGTTTAAACACTGTTTTGACAACTCTTTTACTAGGATATTAAGGAAAGAATTCAACCATCAGGTAGTTTTTTTCTTCCTTCGGACTCTTAGATGTTGTGACTATTAAAACAACAACAACAACAACAACAACAAAAAACCAACGTTTCTGGCCACAGTGGCTAATGCCCATAATTCCAGCACTTTGAGGGGGCCAAGGTGGGAGGATCGCTTGAGCCCAGGAGTTCCAGACCAGCCTGGGTAACATAAGACGACCCCATCTCTACAAAAAGTAAAAAAGAAAAAAAAAATTATCCAGGCATGGTGGCCCATGCTTATAGTCTCTGCTCCTCAGGAGACAGAGGCAGGGGGATCACTTGAGCTCTGCAGGTCAAAACTGCAGTTAAGCTGTGATCATGCCACGGCATTCCAGCCTGGGTGACAGAGCTAGACCCTGTCTCAAAAGTGAAAACAAACAGAAAATGTTTTTCTGTAAAACTCTATTACCTTCGGTTCTTAATTACATAATGGAATGAATGGGAATGTATAAATTCTGCCCCCAAAGTTATCCTTTGGGAAATAATGAGGACTCATCACTGTTATAAAAGTCCTCATCATACTTAGTGGTATTACAGTACTGTACTGTTACTGAGTATGCTGAGATTTTTCCAGGCTCCAATCCTTACCTCCAATTCATTAGTCTGGTTTAACAAGCTAAGGAGTTTTTCAGTGACAATAAACAAAAAGTAAAGCTTTCTATGGATGTGCAGAAATTCAAATTTAAAAGGTGCTCATTAAACAACAATTATTAAGAAAACGCAGAAAAACTTAAATATTCCTAAGAAAGAATTCCAGAAAACATGATAGGAATGAAAGAAGCTAACGACAGAAGGAGGCTGTCATTGTCTTTGATATGCCAGGCAGTAGGTTTCTGAAATTAACAATTTCTAAACATCAATCATGACAACAACTTCCTTACTATTTTATTTCCACAGCTATAGCTGTTCACACACTACGTTTTATTTCATAAAATGCAAGATGTCACAGTTGGAAAAGCTTTTTGATCCACTGTGGTTCTTAACCTAGACCTGGGGAACTTTTACATAATATTGATGGAAGCTTTTTTTAAAAAAGTCCCAATTTCTACCTCCCAAAGACTGACTGAATTGTAAAAGCCTCCCAGGTACTTTTAATGTGCAGTGTTGAGAACCACTCACTGATCTACTTTTATTCCCATTCTTTGCACAGAAAGAATGACTTGCTCAGGGTGCTTGCTTATCAGAAAATCTCGTTAGACTGATTCCTAATCTAATATTGCTTCCACTTTACCATGCTAGTTCCGGTTATTTTAGTACTAACTTACTTTCCAATATTTTTCAGTAAGTCATTCCCCACAACATCTAAAAAAGCTTACGGCAGAGATTCAAAGCAGCTGTCTACTTCCTTTCTTCTGTATCTCCTTTATCTTACTTTCGTCAGTTCCCTGATCAACTACATTTCCAATCGTATTCAACAAAAACTTAAAAGTAACACATAAATTTTGCCTGTTTTTAACCTAAACAATCTGTCTCTATTGCAAGAATTCTAGGCTCCCTGCCTCCACATCTTTAAAGTTACATCACACAACCAACCAAAGGAAGAAAAGCAACTATGTAGACCAAGAACAAAATGAACACAAGAAAAGATACAACTTTACCACTATAGCAGAGGTGGACTTCTCCCTGAGAGTAGCCTTTTGGCGAAGGCATGCCATGGGGAAGATTTACGAGAGCGGTAAGATTAACTCACTAAAATGTGACTTCCATAGAGCAAGAATTCTTCTGTTTTATCTACTATGTGCCTATGCTGAATAAATCAAACTGAAAAAAGGGCAAAGAAGAACATTTGGCACAGGGGGGCTTATTAACAAGCCAGAGTGTTCAAGATGAATTCCAGATGATCTGAGCTCCTGGAGGGGAGGTTCTCCTTAGCCTCTCCTTGGATTATCTCCTTTGCTTGGACTCCTTACTTCTTAAGTGTTTGGAGCTACTCTTCTTTTTTCCTCCAAGAGGCAGGGCTTGTCACTTTCTGAACTATGAGTCCTTGAGAGTTTATAGTCTAGCCTGCCTCACCACAAGCCCTAGGACCAAGGGCCTAATTATAATAAAGAAGGCTTTTTTGTATGTGGAATATCCTCAGTCGTTATCTCTTCAGGGACCTAGTGGGACAGTAGGTATAGCCAAGGCAGATTTTCAGAATACGAGGCATCTATGTTCCTCTGTCCATACCATGACTACTAAGCATCTGCTCTGGCACTGTGCTATGCACATGAGGAGTATTTAAAATTTAAAACAAGGTCAGATGCAGTGGTTCACTCCTGAAACCCCAGCACTTTGGGAGGCCAAGGCAGGCAGATCACTTGAGGTCAGAAGTTCGAGAACAACCTGGGCAACATGGTGAAACCCCATCTCTACTAAAGACACAAAAAAATAGCTCGATGCGGTGGCAGGCACCTGTAATTCCATCTACTCAGGAGGATGAGGCACAAGAATCACTTGAACCCAGGAGCAGTGAGCCGAGATTGTGCCACTGCACTCCAGCCCGGGAAACAGAGTAAGACTCTGTCACAAAATATATATGTGTGTGTGTGTGTGTGTGTGTGTGTGTGTGTGTATATGTATTATTTATTTTTACTTTTTCAGAGACAGGGCCTCACTCTGTCCCCCGGTCTGGAGTACAGTGGCATGATCTCAGCTCACTGCAACTGTGCCTCCCAGGGTCAAGCAATCCTTCCGCTTCAGCCACCTGACACCTAGGTAGCTGGGACCAATAGGCACACATCACCATACCTGGCTAATTTTTTGGAGATGGAGTCTCACTCTGTCGCCCAAGCTGGAGTGCAGTGGCGTGATCTCAGCTCACTGCAACCTCTGCCTCCCAGGTTCAAGCAGTTCTCCTGCCTCAGCCTTCCCAGTAGCTGGGATTACAGGCATGTACCACCACACTCAGCTAATTTTTGTATTTTTAGTAGAGATGGTGTTTCACCATGCTGACCAGGCTGGTCAAACTCTTGACCTCAGGTGATTCAACCACCTCGGCCTCCCAAAGTTAGGATTACAGGCCTGAGCCACCACACCTGGTCTTAAAACTATTTTTTAATTTAACAAGCAGCTGTTGGGAGCAGTTGCTCACGCCTGTAATTCCAGCACTTTGGGAGGCCGAGGCGGGCAGATCACTTGAGATTAGGAGTTCGAGAACAGCCTGACCCAACATGGAGAAACCTCATCTCTACTAAAATAATACAAAATTAGCCAGGCATGGTGGTGCATGCCTGTAATCCCAACCAACTACTCAGGAGGCTGAGGCAGGAGAATCGCTTGAACCCAGGAGGCAGAGGCTGCAGTGAACCAAGATCACTCCAGCCTGGGCAACCAGAGCGAAACTCCATCTCAAAAAAAGAAAAACAAAAAACAAAAAAAACAGGTAGCTTACTTCATAATTAAATTCTTTCCACAAGTTTATTCTTGGTTTTTAATTTTTACATCTAAATGCTTAGATTGTAGGTTTTTTTTTTTTAATGCTTATTTGTAATTAAGTTCAGCTCTGCATTTTGTCTTCTCCATTCTGAATCCATTACTCCATGAAATGTTGACCAAGTAACTATAGCTGATCCTGGTAACTTATAGCCCCACAGCGTTTTATACTGTTTTACCAACAAAGGTAACAAAGCTAAATCGTCAAGAATTTTTAACTTTTCTTTTGAAATTCCAAAAGTGAATGTTGTTTCCCCAAATAAACTCTAAGCTTCATAAGAAAAACCGTCTGTTTCTCTTACTTATCCCTCCAAGGAGACCAAGTTTTGCACAAACCATGACTATTGAATAAACCTGATAATTTGACTAAGGAATTCTATTTCTAAGGAATTAATAGTGAAATAATTATAAAAAGATAAATGGAGAATAAAGTTTAACAATGTTTTTTAGAAAACAAGAAACATTTTAGGAGCCTCTCAACAGAGGTTTGGTTGATTCAGCTATGGAACAGCTATACAGTGTCTATTTAGTCTTTAAAAATGATGTTCTTGATATACCAAGTGGAGAAAAGAGAAGCTGGCAAAGAAAGACGTAATAAAATATGTATTTTGGAATTTACAAATCTGTATTACTATGAGGGTTGTTTGAACTTTCTGGTAGCGGGTGAATTATAAGCAATGAGCATGTATTATTATTACAATTAGAACAATCAATGAAGCCAGGCCAGGCATGGTGGCTCACACCTGTAGTCCCAGCACTATGGAAGCCTGAGGCAGGCAGATCACTAGAGGTCAGGAGTTCGAGACCAGCCTGGCAAACATGGTGAAACCCCATCTCTACCAAAAATATAAAAATTAGCTGGGCATGGTGACATGCCTGCAATCCCAAGTACTCGGGAGGCTGAGGCAGAAGAATCACTTGAACATGGGAGGCAGAGGTTGCAGAGAGCCAAGATCATGTCACTGCCCTCTAGACTGGGTAACAGACTGAGACCAGACCCTGTCCCCTCCTTCAAAAAAAAGAAGCCAATTTAATGTTAGAGAAAAAAAAATTGAGAGGCATGTGAAAACTATACATTAAAATTAACGAGGCCGGGCGCGGTGGCTCAAGCCTGTAATCCCAGCACTTTGGGAGGCCGAGACGGGCAGATCACGAGGTCAGGAGATCGAGA
>NW_012115154.1:7575313-7576950 GCF_000951035.1 Colobus angolensis palliatus | reverse complement strand
ATGTACATACAAGGATTGGACTGCCACAGTGTACACCAAAAACGGAAACAAAGACTATTATTAATACTCACTGCATATAAAGGATAAGAGAACAGCCACACTACAAAATATCATTCAGGCATTTTTAAAAATGCAGACAACTGATACGGAAACCTCTCTAAGACAAGTAAAAAAAAATTCAAACAATATAACGCCATCTGTTAAAACACACAACCTTGAGTAAATGCATAGAAAGGAGAGTGAAAGATGTACAGTAAATAGTTGACAAGGTTTAGATCTGAGAAGGAGGGTGAGGTATAATTGGAAACATTCATGTTTTATGCTTTATTCTCTTGTACTTAAAAACTACATTGTCAAAGTAATAAGACAGACTAGGCCAGGTGCAGTGGCTCACGTCTGTAATCCCAGCACTTTGGGAGGCCGAGGCAGGTGGATCACTTGAGGTCAGAAGCTTTGAGACCAGCCTGGCCAATATGGCAAAACCCCACCTCTACTAAAAATACAAAAATTAGGCGGGTGTGGTGGCATGTGCCTGTAGTCCCAGCTGCTCAAGAGGCTGAGGCAGGAGAATCACTTGAACCTAGGAGGCGGAGGTTGTGAGCCGAGATGACGCCACTGCACTCCAGCCTAGGGGACAGAGACCCTGGTCTCCAAAAAAAAAAAAAAAAAAGAAAAGAAAAGAAAAAGAGACTGGGAACTGGACCATATCAAAACACCTCCCTTTACCTTGTATTATCCATTTGATCCTAAGAAATTCACTTAAACTCTGAACTTCCAAGCTAGAGTGCACTGGCACGACCATAGCTCACTGTGGCCTTGAACTCCTAGGCTTAAGTGATCTTCCTGCTTCAGTCTCCTCAGTAGCTAGGACTACATGTGCATGCCACACCGAATTAATTATTTTTTTTGTTGAGATGGAAGCTTGCTGTGTTGTCCAGGCTGGTAACTCCTGGCCTCAAGTGATCCTGCCTGTGCCAGCTGAACTTCTGTTTTCTCAAGTACTTCAGGATTGCTGTTCAGATCAAGTAAGATGTTTCTAAAAGCACTCTGAAGGCAGGCTGTCAACCTAGTTATTTTGCATATTGATTGCAATGGGATATAAGCTCAACGAGGGAGGAACACAGTCTTTCTTGATCATTGTAACAGCCCCAATCAGATAACACTGTTCACCACATAATAGGTACTCAATATTCTGTTATATAATATGACATAATATTATATTACAGCTCAATTATTTGTTCAGTGAAGAACTTATTTCCTTGGCTCATAACTTTACATACTTCTAATACTTCCATTTTCAAGTGAATTCACAAAAGAGGGCTATCTTTATTAAATATCAGTGTGTATGAGGAAGTTTCTAGGACAAGTGAAGATAATTTATACAGAAGACACAGAACAGAGGGAAAGAGCCAGAGCAAATGCTTCAAGGGAGAATACAATATTTCCTATCAGGAAAATAAAGAGGAACAACTTAACGGGAACAAGATGATTTCTACTAGAAGATAAAGGAAAATGATGGGGGGGAAAGAGGATGTAGGATTGCCGAGCGCGGTGGCTCAAGCCTGTAATCCCAGCACTTTGGGAGGCCGAGACAGGCGGATCACGAGGTCAGGAGATCGAGACCATCCTGGCCAACA
>NW_012115154.1:7568064-7568453 GCF_000951035.1 Colobus angolensis palliatus | reverse complement strand
GGCCCCCTCTCCCACCCCATTCCCACCCTGAATTACCAAACTATGCTTTTGTGTCATAACACTCATTACTACCTAAAATCACAGTATTTGTTTTCATATTTGGCTGTGTGCCTCCCACATTACAATGTAAACTCCCACCACTGGAACAGAAACCCAGGTCCACATCTGTATTCCCACCACCTACCACAGCACACATAGTAGGTACTCAAGTATTTAAGTGAGTGAATGAATGACTGCTAACTTCTGCCATCAGCCATACCCTCAGAGAGAGAGAAAAAATAACAAATTACTTCAATGAGTAATTTGAATTTGTTAAAGTAATTTTTATTAGATTTTAAATGTAAAAGCTAATTTACAATTAGTCTTTATTTGTTAAAGTTACAGTCACA
>NW_012115154.1:7560767-7566694 GCF_000951035.1 Colobus angolensis palliatus | reverse complement strand
TATTTTTAGGCTGGGCACAGTGGTTCAGGCCTGTAATCCCAGCATTTTGAGAGGTTGAGGCAGGAGGATTACTTGAGGCCAGGAGTTAAGACTAGCTTGGCCAACATGGCAAAACTCTATCTCTACTAAAAATACAAAAATTAGCCAGGCGTGGTGGTGGGTGCCTGTAAATCCCAGCTACTTGGGAGGCTGAGGCATGAGAATCACTTGAACCTGGGAGGTGGAGGCTGTAGTAAGCCAAGATTGTGCCATTGCACTCCAGCCTGGGAGACACAGCAAGACTCTGGTCTCAAAAAAAAATTTATCGGTTTCAAGTTTTCATTTCTCACTATTGTGTTCAATGAACTACATCCTCCAAATGATGCATTTATAACTCCATATTCCCTTTTTCAACAAACAGTTTCAGAGAACACGCTTGTTTCCTTAGAAGTGTTAAAATACAGTTAATAAAACTACTTATCTCTAAAAAACATCTGGAGGGTCCAGGAAATACTAAGAGAATAATTCCTGATTCTTAGCTAATAAGCATTTATTGAGACTCATTGTACAAAGAAATCAATGTGACACTGAAATATATTAACCAGTACTAGACTATGAAAAACAATCTGCTTCAATGACTCCCAGACCTCCTACTTTATTTGGGAATAACTGGTCTTTACTACTCTCTTTAACTTCAAGAGTCATCCTACGGCTGAGTACAGTTGTTCACACCCGTATCCCAACACGTTTGAGAGGCCCAAGCATGAGGATCCTTCAAGGTCAGGAGTTTGAGAAGAGCCTGGACAACATGGCAAGAGTTTGTCTCTACAAAAACTTAAAAATTAACTAGGTATGGTGGCATGAGCCTGCTGTCCTTGCTACTTGGGAGGCTGAGGCAGGAGGATCACTTGAGCCCCAGAGTTCAAGACTGCAGTGGCTACAATTATACCACTGCACTCCAGCCTGGGTGCCCGAGTGAGACCATTTCTTTAATTAAAAAAAAAAAAAAAAAAAGTCGTCCTAACTGATAGTTTCAAGACTTTTGAAGATGTACTTCAAAAAAAAAAAAAAAGCTGCAGGGGGAATATACGTGATTGTAAATAAAATACAGTAGTCTGTGTGTAAAATATTTCCTGAAGCTGGCTGATGGGTACATGGAAATTCATTTAATCAACACCAACACAACAGTCCACCATACCCATACGAACGTATATCTGTACTTAATCATTAATACAAGTAATACACAAAAGTGCTAACCCTCAACTAGAAACAAACACTAAACCAGAACAAGGTATTACTATACATGGTTTATGGGTCACCGTGGGGAAAAATATTACCTACCTCCATAAGCCTGAATTGTACTATTTTAAATAGTATATAAAATAAATGATCTAAGATTATTCAGAATAGAGCCAGATATGGTGGTGTGCATCTGCAGTAGTCCCAGCTACTTAGGAGGCTGAGTTGGAAGGATCACCTGAGCCCAGGAGTTCAAGGCTGTAGGGCACCATGATTGCTCCTATAAATAGCCACTGCACTCCAGCCTGGACAACACAGTGAGACCCCCAACTCTTTAGAAAATTATTATTATTCAGAATGACAGAAATGGACTATTTCCAAAGGGCGTAAGTACCCCAAGTTGAATATTTCTGAGTATTCTTGTTCCTATTTGCCAAAAATGCTTTAAACGATTAAAGCCTTGGTTTTTAAGATTTAATAGTAAAATTTTAATTATTCACTGACAATCTTTTAAAGTGCTGTTAACTTTCTGGGCACCAAATGCATTTTTTATTTAGACAGTCTCTAGAAACAGTTAAGAGAATGTATATTTTTGTAATAGACTGAGAACAATAAAATACAGCAAATCTGCTTAAAATAAGAATACAACACACTTCAAATCTAAATTTGGAAATTAGCTGGTCATGGTGGCGCAATCCTGTAATCCCAGCTACTCGGGAGGCTGAGGCAGGAGAATCGCTTGAACCTGAGAGGCAGAGGTTGCAGTGAGCCGTGATCTCGCTACTGCACTCCAGCCTGGAGTATATATGAAATATATATATATATAACTGAATATCAAGCCAATAATCAGGGTTAATGCCAAAAACATCAGATCTCTACATTCAGATCTCTTCAAATTTTAATCTTAGTTAAATAATACTTAAACCTTTATAAATAATACCAAGGCAGCCCAAAATAAACTATTTATGGGAAAAGGTTTAAACAATTTACAGATTGATTTTTCACACTTGCACAGGTAACCACTGGTGTCATATTTTGATAAGAACTCTAGGCCAGGGTCACACGAGGTGGCTTACGCCTGTAATCCCAGCACTTTGGGAGGCCAAGGTGAGTGATCACTTGAGGTCAGGAGTTCGAAACCAGCCCAGCCAACATAGTAAAATCGTCTCTACTAAAAATAAAAAAAAAAAAAAAAAAAATTAGCCAGGCATGGTAGCAGGCACCTGTAGCCCCAGCTACTTGGGAGGCTGAGGCAGGAGAATCACTTGAACCTGGGAGGTGGAGGTTGCAGTGAACTGAGATCATGCCACTGCACTCCAACCTAGGCGACAGAGCAAGACTCCATCTCAAAAAAAAAAAAAAGACATCCAGGCCAGGCGTGGTGGCTTGCATCTGTAATCCCAGCCCTTTGGAAGGCCGAGGTGGGTGGATCACCTGAGGTCACGAGTTCGAAGACCAGCCTGGCTAACATGGTGAAACCCTGTTTCTACTTAAAATACAAAAAATTAGCCGGGCATGGTGGTGCGCAGCAAGTGTAATCCCAGCTACTGGGGAGGCCGAGGCAGGAGAATTGCTTGAGTCTGAGAGGCTGAGGTTGGAGTGAGCCAAGATCCAGCTCGGGCAACAAGAGCAAAACTCCATCTCAACAACAAAAAAAAGGAAATCCAATAAAACCAAGATACTCTCCAGCTCCGTATCTGTTAAATGGTAATCCTTTTGCCATTAATGATTGTTAATTTTTGAAATTCAAAGTTGGTTTTTGAAATAATTTATGTAGCATTCTACTTTTGGGTGGACTGATCATTCATCTGATACAATAAACAGACCCTGTTCGAGATGCTTTGGATATAGCAGTAAACAATACAATGTCCCCGCCCTTAAGAACTTACATTCTAGTGGCTGGTTGAGAAAATTTTGTGCAAGTCTACTTCTCAGCACTTATTCTGTACTTCCATATTCTCATGGCTTTTGTATATGTACTGTCAAAGATATTTCAGAGCCAGGAGTGGTGGATCATGCCTGTAATCTCGGCACTTTGGGAGGCCGAGGCGGGCTGATCACCTGAGCTCAGGAGTTTGAGACCAGCCTGGCCAACCAACATGGTGACACCCACATCTACTAAAAGTACAAAAATTAGCCAGGCATGGTGGCATGCGCCTGTAATCCCACCTACTTGGGAGAGTGAGGAAGGAGAATTGCTTATACCTCGGAGGCGGAGGTTGCAGTGAGCTGAGATCACACCAGTGCACTCCAACCTGGGCAACAAAGCAACACTCTTTCTCCAAAACAAAAAAAAATACTTCAGCAGTTTTTAAGGTTTGGGTTTGTATGTACCCATGTAGCTGATTTTCAGATCAGGCTTTAAAAGAGAGTAAGGGAAGCAATAAAAAAAGGAGTTTCAAATATAAAAGGTACACCTGGGATAAAACCTGGAACCTACTGGGGCACCATAAAATTCGGCTGGAATATCTGACAACCAGTAATCCCATCCAATCACTTCAAATATGCAGATAAATTTTTACTTTAATGACTTTCAGCTGGGCATGATGCCACACTCCTGTAATCTCAGCACTTTGAGAGGCCTAGGCTGGTGGATCCCTAGAGCCCAGGAGTGTGAGACCAGCCAGGACAACATGGTGAAAGTGAAACTTCGTCTCTATAAAAATAACACAAAAATAAGCCAGGTGTGGCTGGGCATAGCTGTTGTTCCAGCTACTTGGGAGACTCAGGCAGGAGACACTTCAACTCAGGAAGCAGAGGTTGCAGTGAGCTAATATACCACCACTGCACTCCAGCCTGGGCGACAGGGAGAGACTGTCTCAATAAATAAATAAATAAGACTGTGACAATATCAAAGTCCCCAATAAAAAATAATATTGACTGTGACAATATCAAAGTCCCTAACCCTATCTGTAAGTATTTTTCAAGATTGGTTCTTTTTAGGAGGCTGAGGCAGGCAGATCACTTGAGGTCAAGAGTTTGAGACCAGCCTGGGCAACATGGTAAAACTCAATCTCTATTAAAAATACAAAAATTAGCCACGGGCGGTGGCTCACGCCTGTAATCCCAGCACTTTGGGAGGCTGAGGTGGGCGGATCATGAGGTCAGGAGATTGAGACCATCCTGGTCAACATGGTGAAACTCCAACTCTACTAAAATACAAAAATACAAAAAATGATCAAGGCCTGGTGGCACGCGTCTGTAGTCCCAGCTGTTTGGGAGGCTGAGGCAGGGGAATCGCTTGAATCTGGGAGGCTGAGCTGCAGAGAGCCGAGACTGTGTCATTGTACTCCAGCCTGGTGTCAGAGCAAGACTCCATCCCGAAAAAAAAAAATTAGGCCGGGCGCAGTGGCTCATGCCTGTAATCCTAGCACTCTCGGAGGGTGAGGCGATCATCTGAGGTCAGCAGTTTGAGACCAGCCTGACCAACATGATGAAACCCCGTCTCTACGAAAAATACAAAAGTAGGCAGGCATGGTGACATGTGCCTGTAATCTCAGCCACTTGGGAGGCTGGGGCAGGAAAATCACTTGAACCCGGGAGTGGGAGGTTGCAGTGAGCCGAGATCACACCACTGCACTCCAGCCTGGACAACTGAGCAAGACTCCAGCTCAAAAAAAAAAAAAAGACTAGCTGAGCCTAGTGGCACACATCTATAACCATAGCTACTTGGGAGGCTGAGGCAGGAGACTTGCTTGATCCCAGGAGGCAGAGGTTGCAGTGAGCCAAGATGGCATCACTGTATTCCAGCCTGGGCAAGAGTGTGACCTTGTCTCAGTAAAATAAAACAAAATAAGTAAAATTCCAGTTGAAACAGAACGAACTAGCCTACTCCCAAATCCTTAGTGCATGAGATGCCTCCAAGGATGTTTCAGAAACATCTGAAAGTCACTGCCCTAGGTAACTGAATTACCTAAAAAAATAACAAAAAATTGTTTTAAGTATTTCTAGATTTAAGATTCCTAAATGGTATAGAATACTGTGGTTTTTTTATTGTGAGATATTTAACAGCACAATTTCTCTAAGCCTTAGTTTTTCTCAACCGTAAAATGATGACTTTACACTAGAAGATATGAGGGTCTATCTACGGTAAAGTTACACTATGATGAGGGCTACAATAAAATTAGCGATGCTTATTTCTGAATTTTGAACAGGCATACTATGAGAGTATACATTTTCCACGTCTTAAGATCTTAATTTCAAGTTTCTGTTAACATCTTTGCTTTATATTTAAAGCCTACTATAAATTATTCGTCATGTATCTTTTTTCGAGATGACAAGGAACTAGATGGAAACATTTTTTAAAGCTATCAATTTCCTTATCTTTCCTCAGGGAAGATATGTACCAGAAGAAATGTGTTGGGGAAAAAAATGACAACTTGGTTTAGGTTTTTCTGTTTTGCCTAAATCTGAAAGGGCATACTGCCTACAGTGAATTTAGCAGGGAGAAAGTGGGCCAAAATGAGGAAAAGAGAGAGACTACAATATGAAAATATTCTAGAAAAATAGAAAAGTAATCCAAGCTTTTTATTTTTTTCTTTTATTTATTTTTTTAAACAGAGTCTCTTGCTGTAATCCCCATCATCCTGTTTTCCTACACTACTACTCCCAACTTCCAAACACCTCATCAACAACCGACTAATTACTGTCCAACAGAACCTAATTCAACTAATTATAAAACAAATTATAACAACTCATAATGCCAAAGG
>NW_012115154.1:7557447-7559768 GCF_000951035.1 Colobus angolensis palliatus | reverse complement strand
AAAAAAAAAAAAAATCATTAAACATATAATTATTTTGATCCTCTGTTCTTACTTCCTCTGATTAATTTATTATTTATTTATTTTGAGACAGTCTTGCTCTGTCACCCAGGCTAGAGTGCAGTGGTGTGATCTCGGCTCTCTGCAACCTTTACCTCCAGGGTTCAAGTAATACTCCTCCTGCCTCAGCTTCCTGAGTAGCTGGGATTACAGGTGCAGGCCACTACGCCTGGCTGATTTTTTATATTTTCAGTGGAGATGGGGTTTCACCATATTGGTTGGTCAGGCTGGTCTCTAACTCCTGACCTCAAGTGATAGGCCTCCCAAACTGCTGGGATTACAGGCGTGAACCACCACGCCCAGCCCAAATAAATTTATTATTTTAAGAATTAGTTATGCCAGACCAGGTACGGAGGCTCAAGCCCATAATCCCAGCACTTTGGGAGGCTGAGGCGGGCGGACCACCTGAGGTCAGGAGTTCAAAACCACCCTGGTGAACTGGGTGTGGTGGCACACGCCTGTAATCCCAGCTACTCGGGAGGCTGAGGCAGAAATCGCTTGAACCCAGAGGTGGAGGTTGCAGTGAGCCAAGATTGTGCCACTGCACTCCAGCCTGGCCCAAGAGAGTGAGTCTCTCTCAAAAAAAAAAAAAAAAAGCATTAGTTATACTAGAGTAATGAAACATAAAACGTTTTACGTGTATTTTCATGAAACTCAATTGCAAAAAAATTCCAAACTAACTGTCAGTTATGAAGAGAATTTTTAGAAATCACACTCTCCATTTCTAAGTGCTTGATATAAAGTTCCAACCTCTTTACAATGAAGAAAAGGCAGGAAATGCATTTCTGGATACTTTTTTCCTTTGCGACAGTCTTACTATGTTGTCCAGGCTACATCTGAAATCCTGAGTTCAGGCAATCTTCCCCACCTCAGCCTCCAAAGTAGCTGGGGCTATAGGTATGTACCACCATGCCTGGCTTTTCTGTATTCTTTTTCTAAATAATCTAAAATACTGGTAAATCATATTCGGCTGCAAGTGACAGATCTTAGACACAAGGTCCAGAAAACTAAAGGGCAACCTTTAGTCATACGATCTTTAGGTACACAACAAAGAAAAAGCATCATAAAGTCAACAGTTAAGGCCAGGCACAGTGGCTCCTGCCTGTAATCCTAGTGCTTTGGGAGGCTGAGATGGGAGGATTGCTTGAGTTGTGAACCTTTCAGAATTTAAGCAGAGATTTAAGGACTAGGTAAAGGATGCTGTAAAGACTCCAAAAGTGTCATACAATGGTGTACTTAAGGACCTGAAAAACTTAACAGTTCACCCTGTGTACAAATAGCTTATAATTACAGAGCTATGGCTTTGTAGCAGTCATTCCCTATAGAACAAATGCTTTTTGGGACAGAGTGTGATAGTTCACACTTCTTTATGTTCAAGATGCCTATTTCTACTCTGCTGTTCAAATGAAGAATGAAAAACACTGAATTATAAGTGTTGATTCTTATTTCCTTTTTTGTTTTGTTTTGTTTTTTTTTGAGACAGGGTCTCACTCTGTTGCCCAGGGTAGAATGCAGTGGTGTGATCGTAGCTCACTTGGAAGTCTTGAATTCCTGAGCTCAAGCAACCCTCCTGTCTCAGCTTCCCAGACAGTTAGGACTTCAGGAAATACCACCATGCCAGGCTAATTTTTTTTTTTAATTCTTTTTGTAGAGATGGGGCTTCACTATGTTGACCAGACTAGTCTCAAACTCCTGGCCTCAAGTGGTTTTGTTAATGTTCTCAAAATTTATCTCAAGCGGTAATTTAGCCAGTAAATAAAAATTAAAAGTAAATTTTTAAAATAACTTTAACAGTTAAATTTTATACAATATTAAACATGGAGACTGACAGTATACTACAGACAATCATAGATTTTATAGATTTCAGATGCAGTACAGCACGGTATAAAATAATTATGAAAATGTTGGAAAGTAGACAAGGGAGTTTATTATGGCTGGGTGCTGTGGTTCACGCCTGTAATCCCAGTACTTTCGGAGGCTGAGGCAGGAGGATCACTTGAGGCCAGGAGTTTGAGACAAGCCTGGGTAATATGGTGAGACCTAGTCTCTACAAAAAATACAAAAATTAGTCGAGCATCGTGGTGCGCGCCTGTAGCTCCAACTACTCAGGAGGTTGAGGTGGGAGAACCTCTTACAGCCCAGAAAGTGGAGGCTGCAGTGGGCAGTGTTCACAGCCCGGCTGACAGAGCAAGACTCTGCCTCAAAAAAAAAAAAGCCAGGTACAGTAGCTCACGCCTGTAATTCCAGCACTTTGGGAGGCCAAG
>NW_012115154.1:7534639-7556707 GCF_000951035.1 Colobus angolensis palliatus | reverse complement strand
CTTAGCCTCCCAAGTAGCTGGGACTACAGGTGCCCACTACCACGCCCGGCTAATTTTTTTTTTTTTTTGTATTTTTAGTCGAGACGAGGTTTCACCGTGTTAGCCAGGATGATCTCAATCTCCTGACATCGTGATCCGCCTGCCTCAGCCTCTCAAAGTGCTAGGATTAAAGGCGTGAGCCACTGCGCCCAGCCAGTATTATACTTTAAAATAAACCTAGGCTCTTTTTTCCCATTAACATAACACAGTTTCAACTCTCTTTCCTACTGGAAAAAGTCAAAGGTGTTTCCTGTTGCATATGCCTTGATACATATCTCTTTGGGGTATGTCCTTAATTTTAACTCTTCCTATCAAAGAAGACACCACTCATTTGGCTAAGAAACTCATTGCTTCTGAAAAGGCAAGTCAGAAATCTTTCTTCATTTCGGTCATTTCTGGCAAATGAAAACTAAAGCCAGCTCAAGGTTTAGCCCCTACTAGCTCCCCACCAGCATCAGATGCAGCTATGAAGGGAAGCTACTTGTAATCATTTCAACCAAATCCAAAAGTCAGAGAATCAAATTCTTTGTTCCATATTCCAACAGGTCCATCATTATGCAGTTTATCTTCCAAATTAAAACAATGATACTCTAAGATCAACATCTCTGCAGACATAGAATCAAAACTGAGCTTTACATTATTAGCAGGAGCAATATTAAGTGATAATACTCCCAAATTAAGCTGTGTGGATATAAGCATTTAGTAATATATTTCCCCACTGATTCCACAATATAAGTGTGTAAAAATCTTAACAAAAATGTATACTGTACTAAAGTCTACTCTGTTTAACAGTAAAAGGAATTACTTTAAAAATAATTTTATTTCTGAACAGTACAAATGCTATACAACTACCTCTGTATTCCAAATAAAATATGCTTTTAAAAAATTGCTCTAAAGAATGGAAAATATTATAAAACAAAACATATCAACCACTTTTGTGAGGAAACCCATTACTGAAGATTTAAGTAATCATCCTGAATAAACAATAAACGATGCAAATCCCCCCTCACAAGTCACTTCTTTTGACACAGAATTAAAACTTTATCAAGTAGTTCATTACTGCAGCATATCAGTAATCAAACAATACATTTAGTAAATACATACAGTTCCAGAAAGGACATCATGAGGACAACAGTTGAGAAGGTGACTCTTGCATACTCTGTCATCACTGAATTTGATTCGTTGACGAGTAGTATCTCCTGTAATATAGAAGAGTTAATAACATTCAAGGTTAGACAACTGGAAAGAATTATTCTGAGAGCCCTACTATTACTAGCTTTTTATGTGTGGCTATATACACACATTATAAATCAGCTCAAAAGGGATTAGTTTTTATATACATCCTATAGAAAAACTATTTTAGACAACATGCAGTTGCAGTAAGTGTACTGCATACATAATTCAAATAGTCAAAGTGAGAAAGCAATGCATTCTGTTAAATAGAGTACTTCAGAAAAGCATAGGATTTTAGAGCAGGAATGGACTTTAAAGATTATCGAGTCCAACTCCTTCATACTGCAGATGAGAAAATTGAGGCCCCGAGTGGTTAAGCAACTTGCAGACCCACTAAGAGAGTTTATACTGGTATACAATGTTCCCTTCTTGACACTAAGCATTGATATGTTTTTATTTACAGTAATTGAAAAACATAAAAAATAATCTTGCAAACATTGCATACACACTGCGAATCCCCACTGAACCCCAGACGCCATTTCTTCCACTATTTTGTTCCAGCTGAAGTGTCTCCCTTTTGCTGCTGGGAGGAGTTAGAGAGGGTAGAATAACGCGTTTAAGAGCGTACAAACCTGGAAGAAGGACTTACACACCAGTCAAACAAAGGCACATTGCCTAAAGAAACGTTAACTTTAATGTGTCCAAAGGTTCCATACCTCCAAGTTTTATGTAGTCTGAGCTTTTCTGTACTGCCAAACTGGGTATATTTAAATTCATTCTGTCTTCATATAACACAATACACCTACCTCCTAAGCAAAAGCAGCATCCAACCTGCTTATCAAATATGGCTATCTACTCAAAACATTAAAGAATCTAAGAAAAAGAAAGGTAACTAGCTCCAATAACAAAATACAGATGTTAGTTACAATTTTTTTGCTTAGAATCTCTTCGGAAAGACAAAAGAAAAAACTCATAAGGATGTTTCCTTTCTATACAGAATAAGCCCTAAGAAATGTAGGTGTTTTATCTTAGCCTTAAACTGATATACTATCGATGAATGAAAACCTACTGGTGAAATACTGAAGCGAGAACTATTGGTGCCAAAAGAGATATAAATACCTCTGTACTTCACATGACATGCCTGGAGCACTGCAAAAACTTTCGTGTAGGATGTGATTCAATCACTTAGTTTCTGGATTTTCACATGTAAGTAACAAAAAGGATTAAAATTTTACCCCTTTATATGGTCATATACTAAAGAGCTTAACTTAAATTCAACTAAATACTATCATTTTTAGATGGGGTAAGATTTTGTTCAAATTGTTTTAACTCGGTTAAAGATATTTTCAAAACATTCTAATTTGCAACCAGGGTATATAAAATTTTAACAACAGTAATTTATAGTTAAAATGATGGCTTCAGAGCAGTTCAACAATAGGTTTTCTAGAAGCTCGTCTCTAGTAGATTATTTTTGACACAATTTGGAATATTCAGTTTAGTGTTTACGCCTGCTACTATAATGAAAGTTATTTTGATGGTCCTTTTTCCTTTTAAACACAACTGCTTTTGTTCCACATTCATTAACACATCTGAAAAGTTAGCGATAACTCACGGCTTGGCGAATGCGGGGCCTTTCTGACACTCCCTTGCAGATTGAGGTAGGCAGGCATAGATACATTGAACCTTTACAAATAAAACAAGGGGCCAGATTGTTCATTTTGTATAGAATAAACTCTGCCAGCAATTTCAATACAGCATCTAGAAGTACATGTTGACTGTAAAGATTCTTTTATATAAAAACAAAAGTGAACAAAATCAGGGTGTTTCATTTTTAAAATACTGACTTAACAAGCACAACCCCAGATAACTGTATGACTGACTACAGGTAAAAGTCCAAAGCTGGAGCTCTGGACAATGTCTTTGAACCACGTGGGGTTTTAAAAAATTATGTCTTTAAAAAGTATGTTTCATCAAGACTTTGGTGAGGACCTCAAGCTCATGTTAGAAAGGTACTATGATAAGCTCATATCAGAATGTCAATGCTATTTAATTACAGGCGTTTTGCTTCCTACCATTTAAGAAAAAAATTTCATTTTAAATCTGTACCCTAATTATATTAAGGAATTTTAAAATGATAAAATTTTAAAGTTGAAACAAAAAACAAAACAAAACAAAAAAACCCTTATGTATCTATTAGTTTTCCTGCTAAAAGTATCTAAATGTTTTGGTAATGCAACAGCAGAATCATTTCAGTGCTCTGTTAAACTAATGGCTCAGGCCTTAGAATAAAATCAGTATTCATGAAGTTTTACTAATCAAACATTTCATCAACTAGAGTAACTGATTTCTGCTTAACAACTTACATTCAAATATTAAGTTAATTGTGCCCTGAAGACACAGCTATCAGTTAAAACATGAACAATTCCTAATAGGAATATAGCAAACCAGCAAGTATCCCTAGTGAGTTTTTTCGTGTTTTTTTAAATTTTTATAGATACATAATAATTGTACATATTTTCCCTGGTGAGCTTTTAAAATCAGAATCTGTTTCTATAAATGCCAAAAAGCATTTTAAAATAACTCCTCACCGCAAATGAATGGGTGCTCCATAAATATTTGATAACTGTAGCAAACACAACAAATACAGCTATCAAATAGCAGCCATTATAGAAATCTTTAAAACAATGATATAATAAAACGCTTAATAATTTGAGATACAGAAATACTCTGAGAAGGAATAGCAACTGACTGTTTAATGATATTTTTAAAGTTCTGCTTAGGGACTTTAATAAAGGTTGACATTTTAAAACAATCTGGCTGCATAACCATGCAGTACTTAACAAATTTATTTGGGCTTATTCCATGGAAGTACAATTCAGCTAAATCAACAATGATTTTTAAAAGAAAAATGCTGGTAATTTGGTTTCTGTCAAGATATCTGGCCCAAACCATGTTTTTCGTAAGAAACTAGGTAAAACAGCGCCTACTTTATAAAAAGAAGAAAGAACTGCAAATAGGAACCAAATCACCTTATAATACAAGAAATTATTTTCAATTTAATGTGTTTTATCTTTGGGTTTTGTGGGCATAAAGTCATATAAAAATAACCTAAATTATGGGGGGAAAAAGTATCCTGTCACACTGACATTGGATCCAAATCACAGAATCAAACCTATCAGTGACCACATCTGCTGTGCTAGGCAATGGAATTACAAAGGGGCATATAAGACAAGCTCTCTCCCTACAAGGAGCCAATGATTTTGCTAAAGAAATAGGACATATTAAATTTTTTAAATTTTTTTGTAGAGACAGGGTGTCACTACGTTGCCCAGACTGATCTCCAACTCCTGGCCTCAAATGACCCTCCCTCCTTGGCCTCCCAACATGCTGGGATTACAGGCAGGAGCCACTGCACCCGGCCGAGGATATATTAATGGAGTAATAAGTTATAACACAAGATAACATGATCCAAGTATCAAATGTATGTTTCAATTAGGTAGTACTTCAGGAATTCTTAGACTAAAATTACCACCAAGAATGGAGATACTGGGAAAAGCTTCATGCAGTAAGTAGCCAAAATTTGAAGGAAAGACAGGACTTAGATCAAAGGAAAGTAGGAAAACAAGCACTACAACCTGGAGTAATAGCTTTGACAAAGCTTATAGAAACAAGGTTTGGGGGAACAGTCCTAAGTAATTGGTAATTGGCTTTGGCAAATGGCTTCATGTAGAAGAATTGCAGAGTTGGGATCAGAACAACACTTTTTGAGTAACATTTGATTTCTTACAATTTTCATTTTTTAATCCAAAATTTTAGTGTATAAACAAAAAAAAAATTAAAATAATAGAACAGAAATCAGACGAAGTTACTTCTGTCAACAACCAAAAATATCCCACCTATAAAACCATGGAGATCTCTCTGTCCTATAACCTCTGCAATAGTTAATCAGGCCTTGTATATAACTACACAGCCAAGTTTTTAGAATTAGAAACTTGATTTAGAACTCTAGCAAGTGTTTTTCATTTTAATAGAAACATCAACTTTTCTATTAATTCCTATTTCTACCAAGTTCTCTACCAAGCAACAACTCTCTTACTTCCCTCTTTTGTTCAACCCCTTCATGAGTTTCATGAATTACAATCTTTGAGAACACCTGAGTCACAAGTACACAATAAAAATGAGGATGCATATTATACATCTCCAGGTCTGTCACCAATGTATCAGGGCCTAAGGTGGTACTGAGGCAGTCAGTTCCACTCAGGGAATATGGACAGGTCACTTTAAAAAGAGGCCTCCTCTCTAAATTTGACTCAAATACTGCTATTCTCAAAATCCCCTTCCGTATGTCAGGAGGGAAAAAAATAAGCCCACTGTAATTCCCAACACTTCCATTCTATGGTCCTGCCTTTTCTGAAACTTATATTAACACTTAAATTTTATTAGTAACATGACAACCTTAGCCTAGGTAGTATCTGACATGATTTTATACGTTGCATGCTATCTTCCCAACATCCACCCCCTCCCCCCAGTACTACCCACCCTCTCCCTCCCATACAAACAAAAAACCAATCAACTTTCATAGATTTAGGTGCTATTTTAAAAACATCAAAATTTTACTTTACCCATTCTCTCCGATGCTCCCTGTATTTTTTTAAGCTGTGAGTGGATGACCATGCTATGTGATCAACAACTGTGAAGGCTAAGCAAAAGTGAACTGAGTTTAGTATTGTAATTTCAAAAGAACCTTAAAGTTTGTAATATTTGACATATTTAACGGTATGCAGAATCCTATTTTACTGTACATTATCAGGCATTCATGGCAAGCAATTTATAAAAACAATCAGTATTTATTTTGCACAGAATTAGCTTAGAGCTTAGCTTAGGAAAAACAAAGAGGGAAGAGAAAATGCAACAGCATACAAAGCAATGGAGACACTCTCATGTCTATAAATGGGGGCAGGGGAAGGGAAGCCCTCCCACATTCTCTAGTGTGGCAACTGAAGCCCTCCCCACAGGTACACTAGTTAAGGGTCACGTGTCACAGTGGGCTTGGGACAGGACAGTTTCCTTCCCTCTGAAATAAGATCCATAAAACCCTTCAGTGAAAGGAAAGCTAGAGCTCAAGAGGTGTACAACCAAAAGCTTACAGCTTCTTTTCCTGACCCCCTGAATCCCTAAATGCAGAGAAATGTTCCTCCCTCTTTTTCCCTCCAATTTCCTCCCTCCATTTCTTCCAACATAAGCTGCTGAGTTCACGTAACAATGTAGGAACTGTATAAAGATCCACGGCCAAATTCTAGTCTAGCCCAGGGCAGGAAGAGATCTAAAGCAGTGCACAAGTAAAACCTTGTGTCACTGGGCATGGTGGCTCATGTCTGTAATCCCAGCACTTTGGGTGGCCAAGGCAGGCAGATCACCTGAGGTCAGGAGTTCAAGGCTAGCCTGGCTAACATGGTGAAACCCCGTCACTACTAAAAATATAAAACTTAGCTGGGTGTAGTGGCACATGTCTGTAATATCAGCTACTCAGGAGGCTGAGGTGGGAGAATCGCTTGAACGTGGGAATTGGAGGTTGCAGTGAGCTGAGAGCGCCAATGCACTCCAGCCTGGCCCACAGAGCAAGGCTCTCTCTCTGAAAACAAGCAAACAAAAAACCCTTGTGTCTTCATGTGGAATCAAAGTAAAAGCAATGACTACTGCTGCACAGTAACTATTATACTAAGGAGCCAATCTGATCATTTTTACACCTTCCTCAAACTTTCTCACCACTCTACCAAATTCTCCCACCTACCTTTGTTGTTCCTTTAGAATTCAGCTTAAAATCCACCTATACAAATCCTTTTGTAATTAACCTTTTAAAAAAACATTACTCCCTTACTACATGTTCCCTTGTTCATACATACACTCAGTTTAACTGACTGTATATTTAAACAGTCCAAAATATAGGGTTCATTTTACAAAAGGACTCATCACCATGTCTTAACATAATAATACAGATGCTTTGAAAACATTTAATATGTCTTGATCTATGTAAAACTTCCAGGCATATATTTATTACATAAGGGAAGAAAGATTACTATGCCAAAGATGGCAATGGGAAAAAACAATTATGACAGTCTGCCTTCCAAATGTGACATCAAGTAATTTCTAATAAAACAAAGCAGCTTTCCTTTCCTCCAGAAAATGCAAACACAAGGGTGCCATACAGCTGAGAAAAGCTATCCTTCTTAATCTTCTGGTTTATATGGTCCCACAAGTTTATAATCAGAAATAAGTACTAGTATCACCCCCCATCATAATCCCCATGACAAGCCGAACATTTTAAAAATGCAATGCCCATTATAGAAGAAATTTCCAGAACAAGTTCATTCTTGCTGGATAAAATCAAAGATTAACAACGTTTTAAAAATGTTAAAAATCTGGCCCACTTGTCTGTGAAAATCCGTATCACAAGATTATAAAGAATGAGACTGGGAAACAGCCTTGATAGTAGAAGAAAAAGCTTGTAGGATCTTTTGAAGCTAACCAGAATGGTGATGATGAAAATGTGAGAACAGGAATACTAAAGAATCTCCATTCCAAGGGCTCTATTCCATGCCCTGCACCTATCTTCTCTCACTGTATTAATACAAGCAAAAGGTCTTGGCAGCTGGCAGGGATCAATGCCATCATGTTTTGGGGGGTACCTGCTTTAGGAAATCTATCAGCTTATTTCTCTTCTTAAATTTACAAGAGACACCAGAAAAGCCTGAATAGTTACTTTAAGTCCTAAAATGGGTTACAAAGAATTTAAGATACATGGCATAAAAAGTTGCAGCCTGCTAAATTTTTTATATTGATACTTACTTGCAGAGCTGCAATTCTGATATAGTAACAACTGCACTCTGGATAGCTGGTGCCTTCTATCATCCAGAACTTTCTTTATACAAAATTAGAAGTAATGAAAGCTATCTTTTGGCTACCAAGCAATAGCTGAAAAGATTCAAAGAAAAAGTGACTGGCTGATTTATCTATTAAAAAGGACAAGTTCTCAGGAGCTGGTGATAGTTACAGAAGCCAACTAGAGCCTCCCCAAATCTAAAAAGAAATAAAAAAGAAAAAAAAAAAGATGAGGATATCAAAAGGACAGAGGTGATAGACAACCCAATGATAAAGGAAGAAGTTAAAATGAAAAACAGATTACCATGAAGGAGACGTGCGCCTTAAAACTAAACAACACAGCAGAAATACCGCGTCACAGTGAATATACAACAAATTTACGAAAAGGGTTGCCTCTGGGGAAAGGACTGAGACCATGAAGGGGACCACAAAAGACTTTATTTGTAATGCTTTATCCACTTCTTTGTAATGCTTTATCCACTTCTTCCTAGTTTTTTTTTTTTTTTTTTTTTGAGACGGTGTCTCACTCTGTCGCCCAGGCTGGAAGTACATCGGCACCGTGTCGGCTCCCTGCAACCTCCGTCTCCTGGGTTCAAACAATTCTCCTGTCTCAGCCTCCTGGGTGGCTGGGATTACAGGCACCCACCACCATATCCAGCTAATTTTTATATTTTTAGTAGAGACGGGGTTTCATGATGTTGGCCAGGCCGGTCTTGAACTCCTGACCTCAGGTGATCCACCCGCCTTGGCCTCCCAAAGTGCTGGGATTACAGGCGTGAGTCACAATGCCTGGCCACTTTATCTACTTTTTAAAATTTGACAGAAATATGCAAAATAACATTTGTTCAATCATATAGATGCTTGTTTGACCTCTGTACTTTTTAAAACATTTTTTTCAAATGCAAGACACCTATAATCAGTATTACAGAACTTATTAAACATTCAAATGTAATTATTCATTCCCATTAGATTTTTAGTCAAAAGATGACAGAAGCAAATTATGCCTATAATCGCTAAGAAAAGGAAATAAAGATATAACTAAAGCAACTCAGCAACCTGGGGATACTATGGAAAGGTAAGAATCTATTGCTATAAATAATTACTATACCCTAAAGCACACCAACCAATAAATATATAGAACACCATGTGCAGGGAAGCATTCCCTCTAACACAGCGGAGTAAATTAAATTGTAACAGGACTTTTTCAAATATTCATACATGGTGTCCAGACTCAGGTGAATCGACTGCTTAGTCCTAGCAACATGCCCTGCAGCTCTGCTCCCGTCCATAATGGAGACTCACAGCCACTTCCCCTAGCATTTCTATCAGGCCTCTCTTTGATAAGCAGCTTCTCCCACAGCGGGGCACCTTTTACCATTCCCATTGTGGAACCAGATGGTGAAATCCTGTGGAACCATCGACCCCTGAGGACCAAAGCACTAAAGGAGAGGTGAGAAACTGAGCTAAATGAGGGAATTTCACCCTGGAGGTCTAGATGGACCTCTCTCGAGATCTCCTAGATCTGTCTCACAGGCTTGTATTTCTGTCCAGTCATTTCTGCTTACTGGCTTGGGTATATATATAGTTCAAACAGCTTTCCTTTCACATGAATACTCTATGGAACAGTAATTTCCAAAGTATGAGATCTGCACAAAAGATGACTTTAAGTGTTACATGATTTTGCCAACATAACGTTTAAATACCACTCACTTAGAAAATTATTAATCACAAGTCAAGAAAAAAAGTTCCCATTTTGCAACAGTACTTGTTTAATAAATTTAACAACTTCTAATTTTTTAAGTGACAAGAGTCTAGTTAACAAAACACAATAATTACTATACTTTAGGGTATAGTAATTATTTTGTTTTCATTGTATTTATTTTTATGGTGGTATAAACTTTCATTTTAAAATTAACTTAAAATTTTTAGAAAGTGAGTTGGCATAAAGGAAAACATTAAATAAATAGAAAACAGTAAAAAATAATAAAGGCAAGGCCAGGCATGGTGGCTCATGCCCTTAAATCCCAGCACTTTGGGAGGCCAAAGCAGGTATATCACTTGAGGTCAGGAGTTTGAGACCAGCCTGGCCAACATGGCGAAACCTCATCTCTACTAAAAATACAAAAATTGGCAGGGCGTAACAGTGCACACCTGTAATCTCAGCTACTCAGGAAGCTAAGGTAATCACCTGAACCCGAGAGGCAGAGGTTGCAGTGAGCCAAGATCAGGCTGTTGCAGTGAGCCAAGATCAGGCTACTGCACTTTACGCCTGGGTGACAAGAGACTCTGTCTCAAAAAAATAAATAAAAATAAATAATAATAAAGACAATAAGTGTGACAAACATTTGGGAAACATTTATCTAGAAGAGGGTTTCTCAAACTTTTAATGTGTATCAGAATCACCTGGAAGGTTTCTAAAAACATAGATTACTGGAGCCTATTCCCAGAATTTCTGACTCAGTAGGTGGATCCAAGAATTTGCATTTCTAACAATACAAGGTGATGCTGCGGTGATGTTGAGTTGCTGGTCCAAGGACCACACTTTGAGAATAACTAAACCAGAACAGTGACCAACAAGCTTTTTGTTAAAGAGTCAAATGGTAAATCTTTCAGGTTTGCAGGCCATATGACTCTGTTGCAACCATTCAACTCTGTTGTCATAAGCCAAAGCAGCCACAGACAATATGTATATGAATCAGCACAGTTGTGTTCCAATAAAACTTTATTTACCAAAAGCAGGAGGCCATAGTGCCAGTCCCTGATCTAAAACATACCCTCGAGTAACTTTAACTATTAGTTAAACTATTAAAGTTACTTTAAGAGAAGAGTCTACCATTTAAACAAATAGCAGGGCAGAATACAGAAAAGAACAGCCAGGTAATTACTATAGATACTATCCAATAATTATCAGTTAACTCTTAAAAGAAAAAACTGGGGTCTGCAGAAATCTAAGGTATTAAGAAGATTAAAAACAAAAACCATTTACCATATTCAGGAGACAAGATTCAGCAAGGGCAGCTGGTTAAATTCCTTTCATGTTGAGTCAAGTAAGTCAAACATCAGTTGTACATGGTTCACAACTACATTGGAACATATGGGTCAATACTGAGTGCTTTTTGGAAAAGAAGTTTTAAAGATTCTTTTCTATGCTAATAGCAAAATATGACATTTATTCAGTTGAATGGACTTCATGTTACTTTCTGACAGCTTTGACTTCTCAAAGTCCTAAGTTATTTAGTTCAAACAAAAACATGGAGCTGCAGATGATTTCAGAGTTTTTACAAATTACTTTTCTCTATATCCTCAATAATCTTGCAAAACTGATCTATTTTGGCCCTGCCTCCCAATATCTACTCGAGCTGCTGCTAGTGCATGAGAACCTAAACAAAAAGGAAACAGAACAGCTTTTCTGCAAGTTCTGAATTCACAAGATGCCAGTCAGAAACTTACCCTCATTTACTCCCTCACTCTTTTTCCAGCAAGATGTTCCAACTTCCTTCATCTTCTTATAGTTTCTTAGTAGACTGATTAAGTTATGTCAACTGTTTGTTTCCTCAAGAACTCTACATACTAACAGCAGTAGGCTTTAAGGATTCAGTCCTTTTCAAGCACTTTTCTGGAATTCCATCTTTGGGGAGTACCTGCCTCCTTTAACTAGTCTTGCCCACTTACTGACCTTTAGTTTTAAACCATCTGCCTGTCTTCTCAATCCTCCTGCTTGCTGAACTCACAGCAACTTTAAGCTTCAATGCGTTGTATGAACCACCTGTTACTGAAGAGTACCTGATTCACTAAACCTGACCTTGATCCATGACACCTCATGGCCACTGAATTCCTACTGCCCATCTTGAACATGTAGAACACTACCGTCTATCCTTATATGACAACATCCAACCTAAACGAAAATAAAGAATTTACTTGCTCCTTATAGAACTGATGCAGAAATAGACAAAATGATTTTTCTTTGTTTTGCTTATATTTACCTGAAGTAAAAGAATGTCTCAGAAGCATATGCTTACTTGAGGAGAGCTAAACAACTGTAGAGAATCCAGGAACGATGCAATGTTATATGAAGTGATACTTTTATTGTTTTCTGGGCTGCTGTGTAGATAGAAATATTATTCAGAGTTCAAAATGCAAAATGAGGAAAACTTTTCTTTTTTCATTGATTCACTATGCAGGTGCTTTCAGTGTTTTGGATATACCTGAAACTCTGATAAAGTTAAACAGTTAACTGAAACTCACAGAAACTACTGTTTAATCCTATAGAATTCCTTATATTAAAGAATTTACAAGCTCTAGACTAAGAAACATCCTGTTGTTATTTCAAAAATGTCTGCTTATACATTAAAGGCTCTGCTTCCTTCACTTAAAATGAACAATCCAAGTGGAATAAAAGAATGGCTTATAACTGACCAAAAAATGAATATGGTTCATTATGTTAACGAGAAAAAATTAAGAGAAAATGTTTTCAATGTTGATGAAAAGTCAAGGAACACAGATTACAGTAAAGATGATTTTATAAATAAAATCCATTAAAGAACGCACTACTTCAAACTTTGGTTCAGTAATTTTGCAGAAAGGCACAAATGTCATACTATCCTACAGATTATACGGGTATGTATTACTAATCTTACATTAGCAACATGTAAATGGCTTTCCTAACTGTATTTTCCTGGGTATGAGGATGAGTGTGAGTATCCTTTCAGTTTTATATCCCACAAACTATAACTACTGTACAACTGATCAGCAAAAACATTATGATTAATATATTAAATGAGGAAGTATATCCTACAACTTAGAAAGATTACCTACAATTTAGAAAGATTAACATTTAAAATAGTTAAAATTATTGAAAGTTTTAACTTGCCCAAAACAGTCCCTAACCATAAGGGACAACTAATGATGCTATAAAATTCTATCTAACATTCCTAGTCTACTTGTTGTTTTGGAGGGCAGGCTGCCATTCCTGGCCTATTTTAATCTTTCAAAGGTGGTCTCTGCTCCCATTTAAAGGTAAAAGCAATTAAGAGATACAGAACCCTCAGAATTACCTTCTGTAACTTACCTAATTTCAAAGCTTAAAATGTAATCTAGGCTGGGAGTGGTGGATCACCTGAGGTCAGGAGTTCGAGACCAGCCTGGCCAACGTGGAGAAACCCCGTCTCTACTAAAAATACAAAAATTAGCCAGGCGTGGTGGTGGCCACCTGTAATCCCAGCTACTCGGGAAGCTGAGGCAGGAGAATCACTCGAACCCAGGAGGTGGAGGTTGCAGCAGTGAGCTGAGATTGTGCCACTGCATTTCAGCCTGGGTGACAGAGACCCTATCTCAAAAAAAAAAACCAAAAAAACAAACAAACAAAAAAATGTAATCTAAATCCACGGCCTCAATTTTATTTAACTCTTATTGCATGCATCTTCCTAGACTTTGCTGGGATCAAGACCAGAGACTTATGACCAAACCATATTCTTTGGCAAAGGGGCTTTAGCTAAGGAACATCCTTGCAATTAATCCAACTAAGCAAAAATGATCCTAGTCTGTGTGAGGGGACTGGGTTCTTCCAACCGTCACACAGACAATTCTCAAAATGTTTCTTGGATTTTCCTGTGCACCTCCTCCCTGCTTTCAAATAGAATGAATATGTTTAGGGAAAACAAATTATCCCTCTCCCCTCTGCTAACACTAACAACTAAAACAGAAAGATATTTATAAAACGTAATGAAGCATAAATAAGATAAAATAAGATACCAGTAATTACTATCTACTTACAGCTCCTCCTTTCTAAAAAAACTTAAAATATATTTATTTTTCAACATTTCTGAGTATAACATAGGAAATTATTTGGTTTCCCATATAACAAATTACAGATTTAACTTGAGGCAAAAAAGGTTAAGTAAGTGACTTACCCAAGGTTACAATTAGAGGTACAGCTGGGGCTAGAAACCAGGTCTCCTGAGTCTCAGCCCAGTGCTCTTTTCCTTAGCCCATGATGCCTTATCAGAAAAATCCAAATACAGTCAGACCCCCAGTTATATGGGTATGAGTTACACTGATTCACATATACAAACTTTATATAGTGTGACCAATGTTTCAACTCACGCGGTACCCTGCTTCCATTTATGCAGTATGCCAGGCATCGGCACGATTTTCAGTGGCACACAGGCGGTTGCCACCACCAGGGCCCTAGGCAAAATTGCAAAGAAGGCAGAGTTTGTCTTTGGCCCTCCCACTTCCCTTATGCATTCCTCTCCCACCTCCTGGCAGTCCCCCTGCCCAGCCTCCCGGCACCATCATGCTGCCCTCAGATCGTCTAAAGCCCCCAACTTCCACCACTCACCCAGGAATGCCCTTTCTTGAAGTGCCCAGTGATCCAAAATTACCTCTCCGATTCTCTGCTAACAAAATTCCTACTCCTAAGGATTCCAGTGAAGTTTAGGTAATCTAAATGATTAACTGCTTTATGTAATTCAAGTTAAGGTATATTTAACAGACTTAAATCTCCAATGAATTTTAAAAGGAACTAATTAAAAACTGCTGGGAAGGGGAAGGGGAAGAAACCTTGAGGGGGTGAGGAGGTAATGTTTTCCCAAAGCCCCAGGACTCTGTGCCACTTCAGATTCCTTCACAGACAGGACACTAAGGGCTGAGGGGGTCACCGCCACCTTGAACCCCACTACCAAAAAAGAGAGTAGTTGCGTTATAGTCTCTGGAATTTTTTTTTTAAAAAAGGACAGAGTTGCCTTAAATACCCTCCTACCTACCTTTTCCATCTCTCTCCCACCTCCTGGATCCCCATTTCCACCTCTTAGTGCCAAAGACACCCAACAGCGTTCCCATAAGCTGTTTGTGTGTCCAATACAAGGCTTCCCATTAAATGGTTTCAAATTACATGGTGTTATTCAGGGGACGTTTCCATGTTCCCCTATCCCTGGGTAACTTGAAGTTGACTGTATGCTAAAAAAGAACAATCCTAATTATTAAAAGTCCTGAATCATAAAATGATATATATAAACTCATTAAATGGTAAGAAAAAAAAAAGTTCTGATTCTTACTTTGCATATATAGGATTTTGATATCTAAAAAAAACTCCACTCAATTATTTTTCCTTGAAAGTAGAATACTTTTTACTTCTGACCCAATACAACAGTGAAAATCCAGTCATTTCGGCTAAACAATACTGTGGACTCGTAAATATGAGTTCAATCATAAATCCTCTAAGTCTGAAGGTCAAAAAAAAAAAAAAATTCCAGTAACAGACACATAAAAAAATACACAAAGTGGATTTTAAGAAATCCATGTTTCTGCTGACTACACACACAGAAATATATATATTTAAATTTAGCTTTGCAATACTAGACGGGCTGCCTAATTCAGCAACTTATCAGGAGATGGTTTACCTTGATCCAACTACCCTCCCAGTAAAACTAAGAAATCCAATCCATGAAGAAGATCCCAAAAATGGTATCCATCAAGGATTAAAAGGATCATGTAAAGCAAGTCTTAAATAATTTCTTTAATTTTATTACACAGATTAGTTATTCTGTTAGCTAGGATCCAATGAAGCCCGTTCCCAATACCCTCTCTCATGTTGGAAAAGGAGGAATGTTAAGACATGCTGCAGTGATAAAACAACCATTCTTATCTAAACGTGAGAAATGGTAACAGTTAAAAGTTTCTCCAGTGGCATTTTAAGTTAATGTTAACTTTCCATACAAAACTAATTTCCTTCCCAATCTTTCCTCTCTACACAACAAGTAGGTTTGCCATCTACACCTATTTGTCCATATGTTCTACAAAGAAAAGTTCCCAATATGGGTTTTTATTAAAACTGAAAATGTGAACACTGAAAAGCCACTCTATGAGCTGCTGAAAGATTTGAATGCAATGAAGTTTTTAAAATCTACTCATATTTTGCTGTAAAGCACTCATGTAAATTAAAAGAGTAACTTAAAAACTAAATTTAAGATGTGCCTTTTCTCTTAAATCAATACACTTAAATAACCTGTCAAGAAAAAAAGCATTTCCTAAGTGGCTAAGAAACTGTCTGCCTCAACAAACAACACATAAAAACTACCAAAGATTTTGCTGTGTTAAGAAAGTAATGAACTAGACCTTTCCTACATATTTAAATGGCTTTAAGTTGAATTTGAGAGTACATTACTAATTATCATCACCAAAAAAGCAACAGCATTTCATCATTTTATTTAGAAATTCTCTTTATGACAAAGGATAATCCAGCAATTAAGGGCTCTCTATACAGAATCTAAACTAAGCGCCTGAAAGGATCTTTGTTCTCCTTAATTCTACTTCACTGGGTACCAAATTTTCAAAATCGTTCTATTTGGGGCACATGCAAGATTTGTCAATATTTACTGAACAAAGCCTCTATTAAATTGTCTAACAAAATGGAGGTCTCTCGGAAAAACAGGCCATAACATGTTCCTTCTCACAAAATGGGGCCAAACACACCCACTTAAGAAACCATGGTTTGGGTCAGATTTTCCATAAAAATGGTTGTTTCTGTGGGGCTCGAGGGTGCATCTCTGGGACTGGGTTAGTAATAAAGGTTTCCTCCTGACCCAGGAAGAGGAGGAGGGGGAAGCTTCTCTCTAGGTACTCTGGAGGACGGCGGCGAGGGATGATCCCAAAGCTCTGGGTTAAGGAATCAGATCGGGGGTGGAGACCTTAGCCGTCCGCAGGTACCTAACCAGCGACAAAACTGGCCCCCCACTACGCAAGAGAGACGCGGGCTCTCCCGTCCCAGCCAAGTCAACATTAAAAGCACAAACTCTCCTTTCTGCCTCCAGGCCCCGCCTCACCCCATTGGCAGTAGTTCCCGCCAATCCGCATGGTCACCGCCCCCCATGCCCGCCTGCCAAGCCCTGATTGGATGGGACGGGGGCCGGGGACCTCGTGTTACCAATCTGGGAGCCCCTTACTCAGCCACACGCGCGCGCCCAGGTGCGCCCTCGGAACCCCTTCCTTTCGCCGTCCCCGTCCCCTCCCCCACCCCCAGGGCCCTGGCAGAGACTTACCGTCCCGGGAGGTGCCCATCAACTGGTCCAGCATCGCGCGCATCTGGGCCTGCGCCGACATGGCGGCGGCGTAGCGGGCGGACGGGCGGGGGTGGGGCGCAGACCGAGCCCTTTTGGGCGGGGGAAGAAGGGGAAGGGATGGGGGAAGGTGCGCTGCTGTCTCGGTGGCCGCCGCCGCCCCGAGGCGTGCGGAAAGGGAGCCGGAAGGGTTGCAAGAGAGTCCGGACTGCGCTCCTCACGACGACGTGTACGTGGAAGACGACAGCCCCCGACAGCGACCCTCGTGCCCTCACTCTCCGTCCGGTTCTTGGGACAGAAGCGACACAGGCCAAACGAGCTCTCGCCTTCAACACCGCCACCCGCCAGAAGCCGTCAACCCCCCCTCCAAGCTCTGACGCTGCTCGCCGCCACCGTCGCCACGACGGGAGCGCGCACGCTCCTCGCGCTTAGTCGTTTCCCGCGGGGTCTCCACCAACTGGCATCCAGCTGTATCGCTCTGCCCGCCCCTCCCGAGTGGAGTTCCACCCTAACGGCTCTGGGCGCGTGCACGCGCGCTCCTCCCGCTCCTTTACCCTGGATCTCGCGATATTCTGGTTCCTTAACTGACTGTCCAAGCCGGATCCGCCCCGAGGCGCCAGCTCCCTCCGGGCTGTAGGACTGGCGGCTAAGGCTGCGCGGCCGGCGGTGATGGCGATTCAGACCCAAATTAGCAAAATGCGCTAGAGGCTTAGCCTGGGCAGAAAGTAAGTAGAGACCATGCCCATTGCAGACCCGACTGCGGTCAGCCTCCTTGGTGTCTGAGGTGGGCCTGCTCGGGGCGAACAGCCGCCCCGAGTGGCGTGGACGCGTACTGGTTCTCGTGCGCCTTTGCCGGCCGGGAGCAGCCCTGTCTCGCCGCCGCCGTCGGGGCCGCGTTCCTTCCGTTGCGTGGGGCTTTAAGGCTCCTCGGCTGGGAAGTGTCAACTTCAGGAGAAAGCATCCGAAAGTAGTACCCTAGGAAACAGGCGCGCCGACCCATTCGGATTCATCGTTACGTACAAGGTCGCGAGCGGTTTAGTCTGAATGTGAAACCATCAACACTCAGC
Source organism: Colobus angolensis palliatus (assembly GCF_000951035.1). Lineage (NCBI taxonomy): Eukaryota > Metazoa > Chordata > Mammalia > Primates > Cercopithecidae > Colobus > Colobus angolensis. The sequence continues at coordinate 7,538,493 of NW_012115154.1, read as the reverse complement.
GTATTCTGACCTACTGGGGAGGTGATCTCGTGGAGCAGAGAGCCAGCGGCGCTGACCGCGGGGAAGCCTGGGTTCTGAAGTCCGGCCCGTGACTGACTGGGGCCTTGGCTTTAGTTCTACCCCTCGTAGGATTCGTGGAGGTGGTCACACGTCTCCTATGGCGTGGCTGTGAGAACAAACTGGAATAAAATACTTAGCCCAGAGCCTTTCCCTGGTGTTTCTAAAATCTGTTTTAGTGAAATATTTATTCCTTGCCGGGCGCGGTGGCTCACGCCTGTAATCCCAGCACTTTGGGAGGCCAAGGGAGGCGGATTGTCTGAGGTCAGGAGTTCAAGATCAGCCTGGCCAACGTGGTGAAACACTGTCTCTACTAAAAATATAAAAATTAGCCGGGCGTGATGGCGGGCGCCTCCCCAGTTACTCGGGAGGCTGAGGCAGGAGAATCGTTTGAACCTGGGAGACGGAGGTTGCAGTGAGCCGAGATCACGCCACTGCACTGCAGCCTGGGCGACAGAGCGAGACTTCGTCTAAAAAAAAAAATTCCTTAAGTAAGACATATAGGTCAGTGTGCAGGAAGAAAAGTTGCTTAGAAAGAAATTTAAAACGGTAAGAAAATGAGTTAATCAAATGTTTAAGAAGACAAGCACTTTCTAGATACTTTGAAAAGAAATAATAGAAAAAAATGACAAGAAATAATAGAGATTTGTGTTCCGTTAACATTATATATTCATCGCCTTGGAACTCTTATTAGCAGATCAGTAAAAAACATGAATAGTAGTAATAGTCCCAAAATTCCTTTAAATGTATATTGCAGCTGGGAGCGATGGCTTATGCCTGTAATCCCAGCACTTTGGGAGGCAGAGGCGGGCGGATCACCTTGAGGTCAGGAGTTCAAGACCAGCCTGACCAACATGGTGAAATTCTATCTCAACTAAAAATACAAAAATTAGCCGGGCATGGTGGCGCGCGCCTATAATCCCAGCTACTTGGGAGGCTGAGGCAGGAGAATCACTTGAACCCAGGAGGTGGAGGTTGCCGTAAGCCGAGATCATGCCACTGCACTCCAGCTTGGGGATAGAGCAAGACTCTATCTCAAAAATAAATGCATATTGGGCCAATAAAAATTTTTGAGGTGAGACGTGGTGGCTCACACCTGTAATCCCAGCACTTTGGGATACCAAGGCGGGTGAATCATGAGGTCGGGAGTTTGAGACCAGCCTGGCCAACATGGTGAAACCCTGTCTCTACTAAAAATAGAAAAAATGAGCTGGGTGTGGTGATGTGCGTCTGTAATCCCAGCTACACGGGAAGCTGAGGCAGGAGAACTGCTTGAACCCAGGAGGCGGAGGTTGCAGTGAGCCGAGATGGCGCCACAGCACTCCAGCCCGGGTGAATGTTAGACTCCATCTCAAAAAAAAAAATTTTTTTTTAATCACGTTATCTTTAGTGATAGACAAAATAGCTTCTCTCCAGTTATTCAGAGAACTCTGAATTCCAAACTCCGAATACTAGGATATCCTTTGGGAACTGATTACAATAATAGAAAAATGTGGAAATTAATATGTCTTAGAGAGATGCACCATTATGTACACAATGTGATCTGACCCTGAAAAACAAGGTATTTAGGGAAATACACTAAAACAAATAATTATGTTTTGGTGAAGAGATTTGAGTTCTTGTTTACATTTCAGATGTCTCTTATAAATAGCATATAATTGGGGATTAAAAATAGTCTATACAATACATAATGATCAAAACTGAGGAGTGAAATTGAGGAATGAATTAAGTGATGTTCACTCTTTGAAGAATTATTTATATTCATGTAATTACTCCTGCGTTTGGGTTTAAAACTCTTATTTTTGTCTATTTGTCTCACCTATTTCTTATTTTTGTCTATTTATTTCACCTATTTCATGTTTTTCTCGTCTTTCTTGCCTGGTTTTTACTCATTCCAATTTTTTCCACTCTAGTAGTGTGGAAGTTTCATTTAATTATATTTTTGTTCTTTCAGTGATTACCCTAGAAGTTATAATGTGTATCCTTAAGGTATCAAACTCTTAATTTAATCAATACTTTTATACCCCCCTCCCCCAAGAGAGGTAATACAAGAAACCTAGAAAACTAACTCCATTTACTCTCATCCCAAGTTACATGCTCTAGTTATCAGGTCTTATTTTTTAAAACCAAGTTTTATATAATCAGAGTTCTTTATTTACCACTTATTTTGCTCTTCACTCCTTCGTAAATCTCTGCCTGTCCATCTGGGATCATTTCCCTTTTGTCTGAAGTTTATCCTTTATTTAGCACAGGAGTCAGCAAGCTACAGTCCACAGGCCAAATGCAGCCCACGGCCTATTTTTGTGAATAAAGTTTTTCATTCGAATACTGCCAGGCTCGTTCATTTACGTATTGTTATGGTTGCTTTTGCTCCACGGTAGAGTTGAGTGGTTTGTGAGGGATCCCATACTGTGTGGCCTACAAGACTCAAATATTTACTATCTGACTCTTTTTTTTTTTTTAAGACGGGGTTTCACCATGTTGGCCAGGCTGGTCTCAAACTCCTGACCTTAAGTGATCCACCCGCCTCCGCCTCCCAAAGTGCTGGGGTTACTGGGGTGAACCACTGTGCCCGGCCTGACTATAAAGTTTGCCTCCCTTGCTTCAGGGTTTGCTTTTGTGTTGGTCAGCTAGTTGGGAGAAAGCTCCCATTTTGTTTATCTAAAAATATCTTTATTTTGCTTTAAATTCTAGATGGATATTTTTATCAACTAAATCCGAGGTTGGAGGTTCCTTTTTTTTTTTTTTTGTGATAAAATCTTGCTCTGTCACCCAGGCTGGAGTGCAATGGCGAGATCTTGCCTTGGCTCACTGCAGCCTTGGCTTCCTAGGCTCAAGTGATCCTCCCACCTCAGCCTCCCAAGTAGCTGGGACTGCAGGTATGCACCACCACACTGAGCTAATTTTTAAACTTTTTCTTGTAGAGACAAGGTCTCCCTATGTTGCCCAGGTCGGTCTGGAACTCCTGGGCTCAAGCAATCTGCCCACCTCAGCCTCCTGAAGTGCTGGGATTACAGGTGTGAGCCACCACGCCCAGTGGTTATTTTCTTTAGGCACATACATTCTACCTGACCTTTTACCCTCCACTGCTCCTAAGAAGTTAGTTCTATTTTTCACTCTTTTAAAGATAGCTGACTACTTTATCATGCTATGGACTCATTGAACAATGAGCCTTCATTCATTCATTGAGAATCCATCAACTAACATCTTTTGTCAATTTAGGAAATTCTTAGCTCTTACCTCCTCAGATACTGCCTCTCTCATTCAACTTCTGGACATTCAAATACATGCATATTAGATAGTTTTCACTGTATCCTCTCTTCTTTACTCTCAGTTTCGCACTTTTACCTTGGTCTTTCAAAGCTGATGCCTTTTTCTGACAAATTTTATAGTTCACTAATCTTATTATAGAGCTGTATCTAATTTGTTAAATCCATCAGTTGAATTATTTTTCAGTTCTAGAATTTGTATCAGGTTCTTTATCAAACCTATAATGTCATTTTATAGTTTCTGGTTCCCTGATGAAATTTCCAAGCTTGGCTGCTGCTTTTTTTTTTTTTTGAGACGGAGTCTTGCTCTTTCCCCCAGGCTGGAGTGCAGTGGCGTGATCATGGCTCACTGCAGTCTCGACCTCCCATCCTCAAGGGATCCTTCCACCTCAGCGTCCTGAGCAGCTAGGATTACAGGCGTGTGGCACCATGCCCAGCTAATTTTTTAATTTTTATTTTTGTAGAGAAGGTGTCTACTTATGTTGCCCAGGCTGGTCACAAACTCCTGGCCCCAAGCCATCCTCCTGC
>NW_012115154.1:7514919-7532244 GCF_000951035.1 Colobus angolensis palliatus | reverse complement strand
TTCAAGCAATTCTCCTGCCTCAGCCTCCTGAGTAGCTGGGACTACAAGCGCCTGCCACCACACCCGGCTAATTTTTGTATTTTTAGTAGAGATGGGGTTTCACTATGTTGGCCAGGATGGTCTCTGACCTCGTGATCCACCCGCCTTGGCCTCCCAAAGCAAAATTTTTAAATGTTGTAACTGTATTCATCTTAGCATCTGAAAAAGAAAAAAAAATCTCTGTATGTCTATGTCTACATTTTAGCAATGATAACCATTCCTCTTCCAGGAACAAGGTCTCAGAGGGAAACAAAATCATATAAAGTAGGGTTGAACTATACATTTAAAACTAGGTAATTAAAACAGAATAGGTACAAGTAACATGTTTTGCTAGCTGTCCACAACAGACAACTCTTCAATTTATTGTAATTTATGAACTAAATATGGTAAATAAAGGCTATTTCATACAAATTAATATTGCAGTTATATTTGGGACATCAGTACATACAATCAAATTTTATAAACATGGTGCCTGTTAATTTTTGAGACAGAGTCTTGCTCTGTTGCCCAGACTGAAGTACAGTGGTGTGATCTCGGCTCACTGCAACCTCTGCCTCCCAGGTTCAAGCGATTCTCCTGCCTCAGCCTCCCAAGTAGGTGGAATTACAAGTGCCTGTCACCAAGCCCAGCTAATTTTTGTATTTTTAGTAGAGACAGGGTTTCACCATGTTGGCCAGGCTGGTCTCGAACTCCTGACCTCAGGTGATCCACCTACCTCAGCCTCTCACAGTGCTGGGATTACAAGCGTGAGCCACCACGCCCAGCCGGTGCCTATTAACGTAGATTTTAAAGTTCAAATTTTTTGAAAATTACTATCTTTTAGTCAGATTAAATTAAAACTTACTTTACAGACTGCCTTGGATTAACCTGCGTTTAGTTCAGAGCAACACAGATTACTTTTCCCACCACATAATCCTAGTATGTGAACATCTTGTTCTTATCACATGTTCATATTTGTATGTCTAACACTTAACCAGACAAGAAACTCAATATTTTATAGCCAGAAACATCCTGAGTTCTGGTGAAAATGTATTAATATCTGAAGCTTGTGGAGACGAGAAATGACAAGAGCCAAACCTAAACCAAAAGAACTAGGCAATTGGCTTATTCAAGACAGGGGAATTAAAATCAGTAAGCATACAAACTATATTGCTTGAAAGAAACTTGTTAAAATAATTTATATCTTTGAGATGGGGTCTTGCTCTGTCACCCAGGTGAGTACAGTGGCACAATCGTGGCTCACTGCTGCAGTCTCGACCTCCCATCCTCAAGGGATCCTTCCACCTCAGCGTCCTGAGCAGCTAGGATTACAGGCGTGTGGCACCATGCCCAGCTAATTTTTTAATTTTTATTTTTGTAGAGAAGGTGTCTACTTATGTTGCCCAGGCTGGTCACAAACTCCTGGCCCCAAGCCATCCTCCTGCCTCAACCTCCCAAAGTGTTGGGATTACAAGGTGTGGGCCACCATGCCTGGCTTTTTTTCTTTTGTAGAGATGGTCTTTCTCTGTCACCCAGGCTGGAGAGCAGTGGCTATGATCATAGCTCACTGCAGCCTCTAATTCCTGGGCTCAAGTGATCTTCCTACCTCAGCCTCCTGACTACTGGGGCATGCCACCACACCTGGCTAATTTTTACATTTTTTCTAGAGACAGGGTCTCATTATGTTGCTCAGGCTGGTCTCAAACTTCTGGCCTCAAGCAATCCTCCCATCCAGGCCTCCCACTGTGCTGGGATTACAAACAGGAGCCACCTCCCCACATGTTTGTTTTAAGAGTGAAAAGGTAAGGGTAGCTAAGGTAGTTTCACTCATATAGTAGACATTCATAAATCTTTGTTGAAGGAAGTAAAGAGAGAAAGTGAAATTTAACCTGAAATCCTGAAGAATGAATAGGAAAGAGCTACTAAAGGGGAGTATGATTGGAAGAACTTTCCCTGTATGAGGAACAGCAAAATGTTGAAATCAAGACCATGGCTCCCAATAACTGAATTTCTGTATTAAGTGCTAGCTGAACTGTCAAACACAGAGAACAGAGAAGAAGCTGAAGAGGTCTGGCAAAGGCCAGGCCCTGGAGGTTCTTGTTAAAGTCTTACTTTGAAGGGTTCTGCGTAGAATGACAAGATCAGATCTGTGTTGCACAGGGGAAAATGGACTTGAAGAGAGCACAATTGGAGGTAAGCGGGACCAATTAGGGAGGGCAGTGGTTAAGGGAAGAGACGTAGGAGGTCTATACTAGGATAGTAGCGACAAAAATTGAAGGCCTTGTTAGGAGGTAAAATCTGATTTAGTGATTGTTTAACTGAAGATATGAAGGGGAGAAAGCAGTAAAGAATAACTTAGATTTCTGGCTTCAGGGACTGGGTGAAAGTGTCATTGAACTGATAGGGAGGGAATACCAGGAGAGATTTGTAGGGGAAGATGAGGAGGTTCCATTTTGGACACACTGAATTCGAGATATCTGAGTTACCTAAGTGGTGTCATCTGCCAGGCCATTGGACATCCAGGTCTTCACCATGCCAGAGGAGCCTGAACTGGAGTTATCAGCATTTTGAGAATAACTGAAGTCATGGAAGTGGAGGTGATCGCTCAGGGGAAACCAGGTAGAGTGTGACATAAGGACCTTGGTCAGGACCCTGAGGAATACCCAACATGTAAGGGATACACAGAACATGACTGAAAAATGACTAGAGTAAGAAAAAATACAGAAAAATGTGGGCCGGGCACAGTGGCTCACACCTATAATCTCAGCACTTTGGGAGGCCAAGGTGGGCGAATCACAAGGTCAGGAGTTGGGAGACCAGCCTGGCCAACATGGTGAAACCCAATCTCTACTAAAAATACAAAAATTAGCCAGGTGTGGTGGTGGGCACCTGTAATTCCAGCTACTCAGGAGGCTGAGGCGGGAAAATCACTTGAACCCAGAAGGGGGAGGTTGCAGAGAGCCAAGGTCGCACCACTGTACTCCAGCCTGGTGACAGGGCGAGACTCCATCTCAAAAAAAAAAAAGAACAAAAGAAGAATGTGGTGTCATCAAAGGCAAGGGAAAAGCAGGGAATTGCCCATAGTGTCAAATGCTCCCTAGACAACAAACAAGATAAAAAATAAATAGGATCCATGGGATTTGGTGTCCTGAAGGTCATCTGTACCGCTGGGTGGCAGTTTTGATGGTAGTAGAGGGGTGGAAACCGGACTGCAGTGCATTGAGGATGAGTGAGTGGTGAAAAATGCAGAAAATGGATACAGAACAACAACATGGATTACTAACAAGATAAGGTGGCCAGGCGTGGTGGCTCACACCTATAATCCCAGTACTTCGGGAGGCCGAGGCGGGCAGATCACGAGGTCACGAGATTGAGACCATCCTGGCTAACACAGTGAAACCCCGTCTCTACAAAAAATTACAAAAAATTAGCCAGGTGTGGTGGTGGGCGCCTGTAGTCCCAGCTACTCAGAAGGTTGAGGGAGGAGAATGGCGTGAACCCGGGAGGCAGAGCTTGCAGTGAGCCGAGATCGCGCCACTGCACTCCAGCCTGGGCGGCAGAGCAAGACTCCGTCTCAAAAAAAAAAAAAAAAAAAAAAAAAGGTTAAGGCTCAAAATCAGTATGCTCAACAAAAGAAGCTGCCTCAAAAGTGTGCATACTGTATGGCTGCATTTGGATAAAATACTAGAACAGCCAAATCTATAGTGACAACAAGCAGGTTGGTGGTTGCTGAGACCAAGTGTGGGGAAGGGGAATTGACTGCAAAGGGGCACAAGATAACTTTTGGGGGTGATGAAAACGTTACATTGCTTTACTGGGATGTTTATGACACAGGTGTATGCATTTGTCAAAATTCATTGACCTGTACACCTAAAATGGGTATATTTGTTATATGTAAATTTACCTTGATACAACTTATTTTAGAAGTTTCAAAAATATAGTAAGTGAATATAATTCATTCAAGTCTTTGAATAAATTCATTCATTTGTGAAGAGGAACAGCGGGTAGTACCTGAAAAAGCATTTGAGATAGAGGCAGAGTAGTTTTTAGAAGGAAAAGCCTTAAGCATATTTAAGTACTATTAAAGGAAAATCCAGAGAGGGGGAGCAGCTGACATTAAAGGAAGTGAGCAAGAGACAACAAAGTGAAGAAATGCAGTAAAGTACTTACCACTAGTGCTTTATCACTTATCACTAGACTAGTAACCAAACCTCAGGATTCCCAGGCTGGGACCTTCCAGTATAGAAAGTTTACTGCCAATACAGTTTGTGTTCTAGAATCAATTCTGACACTGAGTTCAGCTGATTATTGATGGTGCAACTATGAATAGGAGGTACAGGTTGGTTATAATGTGAACAGAAATGGCCTGAGAAAATCATTTAAACCATAACAACATAATATGTATATAATTCTGAAGACTGGTGGCAGTAGGGTTTAGAAAAGGGTTCATGATAAAAGGAATGAGAGTAAAGTAAAAAGATGAAAACAGTAAGATTTTCTTTTTGTTGAATACTCATTATGCACCATGCAAGTGTTTGACTTTTTTGTTTGCTTGGTTTGTTTCCAAGACAGTCTTGCTTTGTCGCCCAGGCTGGAGTGCAGTGGCGCCATCTCAGCTCACTGCAACCTCCGCCTCCCGGGTTCAAACAGTTCTTGTGCCTCAGCCTCCAAAGTAGCTGGGATTACTTGCATATGCTACCACATCTGGCTAGTTTTTTTTTGGTGGTGGTGTTTTTTTTCTGAGACGGAGTCTCGCTCTGTCGCCCAGGCTGGAGTGCAGTGGCGCGACCTCGGTTCACTGCAAGCTCCGCCTCCCGGGTTCACGCCATTCTCCTGCCTCAGCCTCCCAAGTAGCTGGGGCCACAGGCGCCCGGTACCACACCTGGCTAGTTTTTTTGTATTTTTAGTAGAGACGGGGTTTCACTATGTTGACCAGGATGGTCTCAATCTCCTGATCTCAAGTGATCCACCTGCCTCAGCCTCCTAAAAGTGCTGGGATCACAAGCGTGAGCCACCAGGCCCAGCCCTAAGTGTTTTATATAAACATTATTCTCATTTATTACAACCACCTTTTTGGCCTTCCCATTTAATATAAGAGGGAAAAAGCACAGGTCAACTAAACTGCCCAAGATCATACATCTGGTAAATTATAAAAGAAGAATCACAATGTAAATATTTCTTTTTTTCTTTTTTTGAGAGAGAGTCTCACTCTGTCACCAGGCTTGAGTGCAGTGGTGCGATCTTGGCTCACTGCAACTTCTGCCTCCCGGGTTCAAGTGATTCTCCTGCCTCAGCCTCCCGAGTAGCTGGGATTACAGGCATGCACCACCACGCCCAGCTAATTCTGTATTTTTAGTAGAGATGAGGCTTCTCCATGTTGGTCAGGCTGGTCTCGAACTCATAACCTCAGGTGATCCGCCCACTTCAGCTTCCCAAAGTCCTGGGATTAGAGGCGTGAGCCATCACGCCCGGCTTGAATTGCTTTATGAATAGTTCTGTTGCGATCGCACCTCTCCGAGTGGAGCTAAGTTATGTATTCAAAAACATTTAATACATGCAATTTGTAAGTCACTGTGGAAGGTGCTTTGGAAACTGCAAAGATCATGAATGAGACATAGTCCAGGAGAAAAGAGGTTATCTATCTACCAGAAGAAACTGACATATACCATAAAGGAGCCACAGGTAAATAAGTGTTGGAAATTCACAGAAAGAGAATGATTTTTGAGGAAATAAGGATGTAAGAAGCAAAGGGACCCTTTAGGAGACTATTTTATTGGTTCAGCCAAAAGATTCTCAGTGCTTGAATTAGGACAGAGGCAGTGGAGACAGAGGGGGAGAAGGTTATTAGAGCTATTGCAGAAGCTGAAATTGCTGAATAATTGTGAAAAATAAGGAGAGGGGAATACCAAATGAAGCCCAAGTTTCTGTCTTGGTTAGCAAGTGCATGGTGGAGCTATTTGCCCAGATAGGGAGTTCAAGAGGAGGAACAATTTGACAAGATTAGGAGACAGAAAGAGATGTCAATCTACTCATCCATCCCCCTCTGTGGATTATAGCTGAGCTGTGGCCATGTTCCTCAACCCAAGGGCCTGCACTGGTCAGGCCTGGGGAGGTGAGAACTCTCCACTAGAGAGTCTCTCTTAATCTATTCTGGTTTGGGCCCTGCCCAATTAAAACTAAAAGATAAAAAGACCTCTCTACTACTGAGAACCCCTAAGAGCTTCACCATCTCGACCTTAATTCGCCCACACCTTTATGTATCCCTTTAACTCTTCTCAATGGCCCTATTTGAGTGTGCCACCTATTTCCTGCCAGGACTGTAACACATCATATTTATGTATTTTTAAATGAAGTATGTATGTATAACTGTATATGTATAGGAAAGATCTGGAAAGACGCACATCAAACTGTTAGTAATAGTGACCACCTGGTAATGGGGACAAGGGAGGAGGAACAAAGGAAAAGAGGGCTTCTCTTATTTTATAACATTTGAATTCCTTAAACAAAAGGCTTGTACTACTTTTTTGTTGTTGTTGCCCAGGCTGGAGTGCCAAGGTGCGATCTCGGCTCATCGCAACCTCCACTTCCCGGGTTCAAGCGATTCTCCTGTCCCAGCCTCCTGAGTAGCTGGGATTACAGACATGTGCCACCACGCCCAACTATTTTGTATTTTTAGTAGAGAAAGGGTTTTTCCATGTTGGTCAGGCTGGTCTCGAACTCCCGACTTCAGGTGATCCACCTGCCTCGGCCTTCCAAAGTGCTGGGATTACAGGCGTGAGCCACCGTGCCTGGCCAAGGCTTGTACTACTTTTTAAATTAAAAAAAAAAAATTTTAAGTAGAAAAACAACATTAGTCTAGTGCAAAAAGTTCAGTAAATTCACTAAGAGTAAAGATGAAACCTCCACTTAATTCCTGTAAGAACTAGTAAACAAAATTACAGAGAAAAATCTTAAACTTAAAAAAAATTTAATGGTAAATACATATTGATAGAAATTATTCAGTTCTCCTATGAATGTAGCATCCGAGGATACTCTCCATGTTCATGGCTCCCAGCCCTTCCCTCCAGGCTGACAGGGCAACGTGAGACCCACCAAGCCAGCAGACTCCTCCACTGAGCGCTCACCCTTGCCATGAAATTCCTGATGTAAGGCCACATGTTCCCGGATGCTACGCAGGAGGCAGAGATAGGTGGCAGCTTGGAAATGAAGCTCATGTTGGGCTCTGCACAACTTTTCACTGGTGACCTAGAGAAGCAGCAAGTCAGAAACTCTTAACCCAGCTACAGATACAGGTCCACAGAGACAGATTTAATAAATAAGCATTCACTAGAGTGGAAAGTAAATTGCACAGAGGAAATACAGACATGTATGTATATACACATATACTTAATACATCTATAAAGGCACTCTATAATTATTAGTAAAGCTGACCTCTACTACATCTATAAAGGCACTCCATAATTATTAGTAAAGCTGACCTCTACTTCGGATTTTTAAAAGGAGTTGCATTGAATGTTCCTGTATTCAGTAAGTACTGCAAGAAGTCATCTAGTTTCAATTCCTTCATTTTACAGATGAGGAAACTAAAGCCCAGAGATGCTCAGAGGTTGGTTAATGGTAGATATGGAAATTATAATTAGGTCACTGATCATTAATGTCACCTAAATAATATAATGTAGAACTTTCCCCCTTTCAAGCAAATAAAGGACTGCTTTATTTATATTTCTGTGACTTTAATTAATGTGGCATATACCTTTCATTACAATGAAAATTGAAAACTTGGCCAGGCGTGGTGGCTCACGCCTATAATCCCAGCACTTTGGGAGGCCGACGCGGGCAGATCACAAGGTCAGGGGATCGAGACCATCCTGGCTAATATGGTGACAACCCCATCTCTACTAAAAATACAAAAAAAAAAAACGAAATTAGCTGGGGGTGGTGGCAGGTGCCTGTAGTCCCAAATACTTGGAAGGCTGAGGCGGGAGAATGATGTGAACCCAGGAGGCAGATCTTGCAGTGAGCCAAGATCAGGCCACTGCACTCCAGTCTGGGCGACAAAGCGAGACTCCATCTCAACAACAACAACAACAAAAAGAAAACTGAAAACTTACTTTGTCTGAAAAATGATAGCTTTGTGCTAAATAGTAACAAATGAAGGTTTTATGTATAAAAGTAGTATGCTTATGTTCATATTACTTATTACAATTGGCCCTCCATATTCATGGATTCTACATCTTTAAATTCAATCAACTTCTGATAAAAAATACTCAGAAAAAAATAAAAGGATGATCATGTCTTACCAAACATATGTTTTATCATTATTCCCTAAACAATGTAGTATAACAACTACTTATATAGCGTTAACATTGCACAAGGTATTATAATCTAGAGATAACAAAGTATACAGGAGGATGTGCATAGATTATATTGCAAACACTACAGTATTTTATCTCAGGGACTTGAGCATCTGTGGATTTTGGTATCCCTGAGTGGGGCTGGGGGGTGTCCTGGAACCAATCCCCAGAGTTACTGAGAAATGGTTGTTCTTGCTCTCACCATTTGCCTATCCATCTGAAAAATCTGGACTCATGACTTTAAGAAGCTAGAAATTCCATATCCATTCCAAAGTCCCCAAATGACTCCAAACCTTTTTTCTTCATCATACTTAACTTATGAGATTCACTGCACTCTCTTTGACTAGTTCTGTATTCAAGGCTGTGAGAAAGGGGCAGGAAAAGTGAGATGGGGATGTGTACATAACTCTGAGTGACTAAAGGAGCCACGTCCAAGTGTGGATTAATCTGGGCACCACTGCCTACATAATCCCCTCCCCCACCTTTTTTTTTTCTTAAGACAGAGTCTCACTTTGTTGCCCAGGCTAGAGTGCAATGGCGTGAACATGGCTGTTGATCTCCCCAGCTCAAGTGATCCTCCTGCCTCAGCCCCGCAGGTAGCTGGGACTACAGATGCGTGCCACCATATCCGGCCATTTTTTATGAAAACAGGGTTTTACCATGCTGCCAAGATGGTCTTGAACTCCTGGGCACAAGCGATCCACCCACCATCTCCTCCCAGATTGCTGGGATTACAGGCGTGAGCCACCGCTACTGGCCTAATCCCCTTTCTCTATTTGAGTATCTAGTGTTAGAATCTGAAAACTAGAATGTGTGTGGCTTCTTGGTTTTTGAGACAGAGTCTCGCTCTGTGGCCTATGCTGGAGAGCAGTGGTATGAACATGGCTCACTGCAGCCTTGATTGACTTCTTGGGCCCAAGTGATCCTCCCACCTCAGCTTCCCAATTAGCTGGAACTAGAGGATGGGACACCATGCCTGGATAATTTTCAAATTTTTTGGAGAGGAGGTCTCACTACACTATATTGCCCATGCTGTTAGAATGTGGGTTTTAGGATCTGCAGATCATGTTGAAAGCAACATTCGTTAGCTGCTTAAAAACATTATTAACCTGCTTTAATACAAATTTAACTTTTTAGTAATTAAAATTTTATGAGAAATCAACACCAATATCAAGCATTAACAAATCATAGCATCCATTTCTATTAATATATAAGCCTAAATGTGTGGAATTTGACATGGGAATTCTAGGTTAACGTAGGATAGAATACTGCCCTTGATTTGGCTGAGCCTGAATCATGAGGACAGAAGAGTCAGCAATAGACAGGAAACAGTAAATAGATCACAAGAACATAAAAGAGATCAAATGAGATAGAACACTGCATTTTCCCTATGAAGGGAGGTTTCTCCCTAATAGAATCCCTTCTCCAGAGGGAAAGGATAGAGAAAATGGGATGGTTGAGTTAGCTCTGAGCCTGAAGGAAATAGAAACCATTTCCCCTATGCTCAAGTGCATTCCAGAGTGGTATTTCCGGAATGTACCATGAATTTCAGAACCATTACCAAGTCTCTCTCAAGGGTAATGTTATCCCCATAAGGTACAACTATAATCATGTCACCTCCTTAAAAATCTTAGAATGGGGCCGGGTTCGGTGGCTCACGCCTGTAATCACAACACTTTGGGAGGCTGAGGCAGGCGGATCACCTGAGGTCGGGAGTTCAAGACCAGCCTGACCAACATGGAGAAACCCGTCTCCAAGAAAAATAAAATTAGCTGGGCATGGTGTTGCATGCATGTACTACTTGGGAGGCTGAGGCAGGAGAATCGCTTGAACCTGGGAAGCAGAGGTTGCGCTGAGCCAAGATGGCAATCTTAGCATGGCTTCCCGTTGCACTTAAAAAAAAGTTTAAATTCTTGTTCGGCCTACCACCTCATCTACCTCCACTTCACCCACCACACCCTAGGGCTAAACCACTCTCAATTGGCAATTGTTCTCCCCTTTGGCTTTCAATTGTTTAGCTTTTAAATCTGGACCCTAACCCCAATTTACTTGCTAACTCCAAATTAGCCTTCAGGTCCCTGATTAATTTCCTCTGGAAAACCTTCCCTAACTTCCCCTTCTTTATACCCCGGGCCCTGTTGTCTACACCTTGAGCACTTATTTATCCTAAGTGCTTTACTGTATGGCTCCTCAGGTGGGGAGCAAGCTTCTTAAAGGACAGGACCCATGTGCATCTGATTCTTCCTATTTAGACTAGGTTCCTAGCACAGCCCCTAAGTTGTCACCTTTTAAAAACTAGGTGAATTTGAGTTCTAAGATTTTACATTCTGACGTCCATGGCTCAGAAATTCGACAGTTGATCGTTCTCCCTTTCCCAACATTGCTCAAGGGCATCAAATTTCCTTCCCTAAAGCCCAGTTTTTCTTTTCCGTCTCAAAAAGAAATGCTTCTTGGGGCCGGGCGCGGTGGCTCAAGCCTGTAATCCCAGCACTTTGGGAGGCCGAGATGGGCGGATCACGAGGTCAGGAGATCGAGACCATCCTGGTCTACACGGTGAAACCCCGTCTCTACTAAAAAATACAAAAAACTAGCCGGGCGAGATGGCGAGCGCCTGTAGTCCCAGCTACTCAGGAGGCTGAGGCAGGAGAATGGCGTAAACCCGGGAGGCGGAGCTTGCAGTGAGCTGAGATCCGGCCACTGCACTCCAGCCTGGGCGACAGAGCGAGACTCCTTCTCAAAAAAAAAAAAAAAAAAATCTAGTAACAGTACACCCTTCAAGTCCATCTTCATTCTTTAACCCCCAGCATTTCCTCTATTCCACTTTCCCGACTCTACCCTCCACAAAGGCAACAGAGCAGCCAATGAAATCCTTCAGGACGGGTCCGCCCCTCTGCAAGACAGACTGACGTCCCCAGAGCGGCTCTGCGCCCCCGCCGGTCCTTTGGTCCCCGAGTTTATGCCAGAGCATGGAGCCTAGGGCCTGGGTTGGTTTGGTCACAACCAGGGCTCCGTGGGAGGGTTGGCTTCAGAAATGCAGGAATTAGACACCGTGCTCCCCATCCCAGTCCAGACCCGACTCTTCCTCCCTCCCCAGCACGTGGAGAACCTGGGACATGGCTCCCGTACCCGATGTGCACGGAAAGCCTTCACAAGGTACCGATAGGCCGCGGTGTCGCGATAGGGTCGGCCGGTGGCCGCGCTCAGGTAGCGCAACTCCCGCAGAAGTCCTCGCAAAGTGCGCGCCGGGGACCCTAAGGCCGCCATTTTCCTGTCCTTTTCCGAGCCTGGTACCCGACGGCGTCCTATGACCCTGCAAAACCCCTCCTCCCGCCCAGGCGCCTAATGGTACGGTCGGACAGACTACAGGCTCCTCCTATCGACTGACTAGCAGTGGAACCGCTCACTTGTCCGTTGTATCGAGCCTTATTAATCGAAGGCCGAGGGGCGCCCTAACAAGAAAAGCAAACGAAACCCGATCGTTAACTGACGCTACCAGGTCCTTAACCCAGAACAAGGATTTGGGTAAACAGGGGCCTTTCTTCACGGCGTCATTTAAGATGCCCATTAGCCGACCAACCGCTGAGTCTCAGGAGGAGCGGGCCCGGCGAGGGGTGTGGGTGTGGATGTGATACGGAACACGCTGAGAAGACATTTTAAAATGATTTATAGAAGGGGTATCAAAAGTCAACGTATTGACGTTTCCCCAAATCCCAGGGCACCTGCGGCTCAGAGATAGGACGTGGGAGTGTGCAGATTCTCGAAAATTGCACCTAGTAAAAACACAAACACACGCGCTTCCCATTTAAAAAAAAAAAAAGTTAAGTTGGCATATTTCGCTTTGTTTACAAAGGGAAAAAAGTATTTTAAAGGCCAAAAACTCCAAGCCACCCCAGATGGGACTCGAACCCACAATCCCTGGCTTAGGAGGCCAATGCCTTATCCATTAGGCCACTGGGGCTTCTGTGAGCGACGCGCTCAAACAACATATTCAATTATTTTCGTCTTTGGTACGTCATCGTCATTTCATTTTTGCCTTACCCTATCCCACGAAACCACACCTAGCGCCCACGTGAGAGGTGACGTATGCTGGGACTTGTAGTTAGAGAACAAAAGCCCACATTACTGCGCCAAACGCTTTACCCTAGAAACTGCACCGATGCTCCGGACGTTGAACGGGCGCGCGCACGCGTCTGCGTACGCGCTTGCCTGCGCAGTAGTCCCCGCGCCTGCGCAAAAGCAGGCATGCGTCGTCGCGGAGCACAGCGCGCTGGGCAGCTTGGCCGGATATTCGAGACTCGCCCTCTGAACCTCATCTCTGTTGGGCTTTTACCGGAAACAGACGTACCCTTTCCGGTGTTGCGACTTTCCGGGTGGAATTTGCTCCAGCGGCCGTTAGGTGGTGCCTGCCGCGGTCAGTTTCTGCTTCCGGTTGAAGCGTTGAGGCCATTTCCGCAGGCGGAGCGCGGTGGCTTACGCCTGTAATCCCAGCATTTTGGGAGGCTGAGGCGGGCGGATCAGCCTCGGATCATCTTAGGTCGGGAGTGTGAAACCAGCCTGACCAACACGGAGAAACCCCGTCTCTGCGAAAAATACAAAATTAGTCGGGCGTGGTGGCGCATGCTTGTAATCCCAGCTACTCGGGAGGCTGAGACAGGAGAATTGCTTGAACCCTGGAGGCGGAGGTTGCAGTGAGCCGAGATCGCGCCATTGCACTCCAGCCCAGGCAGCAAGAGCGAAACTCCGTCTCAAAAAAAAAACAAAGAAACATGTGCCGTGTCCTTTGAATTGGTGGGTCAGCGATAAACATGGGACAGCGGGGAAGTAATAGTACATTGATTAGGAATTAATTTTTAAAATTAGTTAATTTTTTGGTTCCGTTCCTAATTGTATAACTTGAACAAATCACTTCAGAGTCCCAGTAAACTTACCCTTACTTACAGTATCACAGGGGCTTCCCATTGTCCGTAAGTTCAGACGACATAAATTGATCCTCGCTTATATCTTAATCTTCATCTCTCACTTCGCTTCTTGTCACCCTCTGCTCCAGGTATCTCCACTTTCATTGTCTCTTCCCCACCACACACCTTACATGTTACTCCCTCTCCCTGAAACTTAACCATTTCTGTTAATATGCCTCTTTACCCTTTGGGCTTCAGTTTACTCCAGAAGTCTAGGTTAGACGCATCTCTAGGCCCTTGAGGTCAATACGGGGAGGTGAAAATTACTCATTTCACCTCCTCTGGTCCCCTGTTGCTCCCTTTATTTACTCATCATAAATAACTCTTAATGTAGGTACATGGCCACTACTCCGTGCTGTAGTTGTTAGTCTCCTCCATCAGACTGGGAAATTGTTCAGCTCCGAAAGCCCTGTGCCTAACAGAAAAGCCTGTTTCTTCACCAGGCTTTACTCCTTGGTAGGATAGTCATAACAGCTTAGTCTGAAGCTCCTAAAGGAATTGGCACTGTCTGGCCCCAATGGCTAGGAGACATAAGCTACTGAGCAGGAATGACAAACAAATGGAACATCAATTGTTCATTAATGAGGAAAGCTGACTTGGTTGGAAACCTGGTGAACTGGACAGCACCTAGCCCACCTGTCCTGGGGGCAGCCATTACTCACCTCCACTGATTGTTGCCATTTTAGGAAAGCAAATCCTTTAAAAAAATTATTTTTCAGGAAACTCTGGAAATATGTTTTAATGCTATAGCTTTCCTTCTAAATATTGGCTACTAATGAATACTTTAAAAGTACTACATGCCGCTGGGCACGGTAGCTCACGCCTGTAATTCCAGCACTTTGGGAGGCCGAGGTGGGCGGATCACCTGAGGTCAGGCGTCCAAGACCAGCCTGGCCAACATGGAGAAACCCCATCTCTACTAAAAATAAAAAATTAGCTGGGTGTGATGGCGTATGTCTGTAATCCCAGCTGCTTGGGAGGATGAGGTAGGATAATTGCTTGATCCCGGGAGGCGGAGGTTGTGGTGAGCCAAGATCTCGCCACTGCACTCCAGCCTGGGCAACAAGAGCGAAACTCTGTCTCAAAAAAAAAGTACTGCATGCCAAACAGAACAGCCCCACAGATATCTAGTCTGTAAAGAAAGAAGGAAGAAAAAAAAAACGGGCGGTAGGATTCAAAGTTAAGAAAAGGTAAAAACATGGTGTGCCTACTTCATGGGAAAAAAAGCTGCTTTGATGATTCTGCCTTTTTATTTTTTCTTTTTAGAAAAATTTTTAAAACTTTATTGTCTTTTTAAGTTTTTAGATGATTTTCTTCTTTCCTGTCATCTCCTTAGCCTGATACCCTGCCTTATCTTTAGGAAAAAAAATGCTCCTGATAATAAATACAAAATGTAGTAAACTCATTTGTATTAACATGTAAGATTCTGTTCAAAACCCAGTCTCATTATATGTCACTCTTCAGCACCCTCAGCTGATTACCACACTGGCTAAATTAAAGAACTTTAACATCTTAAACAGCTTTCTCAAGATTACCGTTTTAAATGTTCCCCACTCTTGGCTGGGTGCTGTGGCTCATGCCTGTAATCCCAGCACTTTGGGAAGCCAAGGTAGGCGGATCACTTGAGGCCAGGAGTTCAAGAGCAGCCTGACCAACATGACAAAAACACATTCTCCACTAAAAATACAAGAATTAGCTGGGCGTGGCGGTGCGTGCTTGTAGTCCCAGCTGCTCTGGAAGCTGAGACAGGAGAATTGCTTGAACCCGGGAGGCAGAGGTTGTACTCCAGCCTAGGTGACACAGCGAGCGCAAACCTGTCTTAAAAAAAAAAAAAAAGTTCCCCGCTCTTACGTATTTTCAGATACTCGGGGTTTTCGGATAGCACTTTTTGGCTAGACACACCAACTAATTATTTAACTGAGTGTACAGTGATAGCCAGCAGCCTGGACAACAAAGCAAGACCCCATCTTAACAAAAAAATAGATCGCTGTATATATGGTGGTGCGTGACTGTAGTTCTAGCTACACAGTAGTTTGAGGATCACTTGAGCCCGGAAGTTCCAGGCTGCACTGAACTATTATCTCTCCACTGCATGGCATGCTAGATGACAGCGAAACCCTCTCTCTAAAATAATAATAATTGTTATTATTATTATAACAATAATCCCAGCACTTTGGGAGGCTGTAATCCCAGCCTGTAATCCCAGCACTTTGGGAGGCTGAGGCAGACGGATTGCTTGAGCTCAGAAGTTTGAGACCAGCCTAGGCAACAGCGAAAACCCACTTCTACAAAAAAAAAATAAACTTAGCCAGGCGTGGTGGTGTGTGCCTGTATTCCCAGCTACTTGGGAGGCTGAGGTGGGAGAATTGCTTGAGCCTGTGGTGAGCCTTGATCACACCACTACACTCCAGTGTGGGTATCAGAGTGGGACCCTGTCTCAAAAAAAATTTTTTTTTCTTTTTGTGAAGGTTTTTCTGTTTTGTTTTGTTTTGTTTTGTTTTGTTTTGTTTTGTTTGAGATGGAGTCTCACTCTGTCGCCCAGGCTGGAGTGCAGTGGCACAATCAGCTCACCGCAACCTCCACCTCCTGGGTTCAAGTGATGCTCCTGCCTTAGCCTCCCGAGTAGCTGGGACTGTAGGCGCATGCCATCATGCCCAGATAGTTTTGTTTTGTTTTGTTTTTTGAGACAGAGTCTCCCTCTGTCGCCCAGGCTGGGGTGCAGTGGTACAATCTCGGCTCACTGCAAGCTCCGCCTCCCAGGTTCATGCCATTCTCCTGCCTCAGCCTCCCGAGTAGCTGGGACTACAAGCGCCCCGCCACCAAGCTCGGCTAATTTTTTGTGTTTTTAGTAGAAACAGTTTCACCTTGTTAGCCAGGATGGTAATTTTGTGTTTTTAATAGGGATGGGGTTTCACTATGTTGGCCAGACTGGTCTTGAACTCCTGACCTCAAGTGATACAACCGCCTTGGCCTCCCAAAGTGCTAGGATTACAGGCGTGAGCCATCACACCAGACATTTTGTTTTTTCTTTTTGAAGTGGTTTATTTATTTATTTTTGAGACAGAATCTCTCTCTGTCACCCAGGTTGGAGTGCAGTGGCACAATCTCAGCTCACTGCAATATCCGCCTCCCAGGTTCAAGTGATTCCCCTGCCTCAGCCTCTGGAGTAGCTGGGATGACAGGCGTGCACCACCACACGCGACGAATTTTTGTATTTTTAGTAAAGATGGGGTTTCACCATGTTGGCCAGGCTGGTCTCGAACTCTTGACCTTAAGTAATCTGCTTGCCTTGGCTTCCCAAAGTGCTGGGATCACAGGCATGAGCCACTGTGCTGAGCCAGAAGGTTTTAAAAGAGTAAAAACATTAAAACATAATAAAATAATAATTAAAACGAATGAATTAAATTAAATTAAAGCTATCACCGAGAGAGTTTGGTACCTATCTGGGTCGTGATGATGATGTAATATAGCTCCCATGTGGAGCTATGTTCTTTGGGGCTGGCCCTGGAATAGCTGATCTCCACGATAGAACCTGCAAAGTGCTGTTAGCTTTGTTTACAGATGGTCCACCATTATGGAATATGTCGTACCTGAGTGATGATATCTTGAGACAGCTCTCTCAGTTGCCATCATTTTTCCAGTAATTGTCAAATAGAGATGGCATAGAACCTCCAGGGGGACAGTTTTCCTGAGACTCTTAGAAATGCTGGGCGCGGTGGCTCGTGCCTATAATCCCAGCACTTTGGGAGGCCAAGGCGGGCCGATCACCTGAGGTCGGGAGTTCAGGACTAGCCTGACCGACTGACATGGAGAAACCCTGCCTCTATGAAAAAAATAAAAAATTAGCCGGGCGTGGTGGTGCATGACTGTAATCCAGCTACTCGGGAGGCTGAGGCAGGAGAATCGCTTGAACCCGGGAGTTGGAGGTTGCTGTGAGCTGAGATAGTGCCACTGCACTCCGGTCTGGGCAATAAGAGCGAAACTCCATCTCAAAA
>NW_012115154.1:7508164-7510935 GCF_000951035.1 Colobus angolensis palliatus | reverse complement strand
AAAAAAAAAAAAAAAAAAAAAAGATTCAACAGCCCCACTTCTGGGTATATATCCAAAAGAATTGAAAGTAGAAACAGATATTTGTACACCCACATTCATTCATGGCAGCATTATTCGCAATAGCCAAGAGGTGAAAACAACCCACGTGTCCATCAATGGATGAATGGATAAATAAAATGTGGTCTATCCATAGCATGTAATATTCAGCCTTACAGAGGAAGCAAATCCTGTCACATGACAAACAACATGACTAACCTTGAAGACATTACACTAAGTGACATAAGCCAGTCACAGAAGGACAAATACTACATGATTTCACTTACATGAGGTATCTACAGTTGTCAGAGTCATAGATAAAGAGAGTTGAATGGTGGTTACCAGGAGCTGGAGGTAAGAGGCAAAAAGGAGTTGTTTAATGAGTACACAGTTTCAGTTCTACAAGATCTGGAGATCTATTTTACAACAGTGAATATATACTTAACACTTAAAACATAGTTAAGAATGATAAATGTTATGAATTTCTCATACACTTAAAAATTGAAAAATTTCTCTGACACTTAAAAAACTGATTTTGTTTGATTTTTGGCCTCTATAGATACCCCAAACTTGCATTAATTGAGGTCATCTAAGGTGATGTACATTTGAAGCAAATAGTTATTTTTCCAAGTAAAGTAATTGAGAGGGCATCCTATAATATGAGAGGTGTTATAAGGGCTTGACTACAAGACAACTCTTTTCTGGGGACTTTTGGTGGTGGGGGAGTTGGGGACTTCAGGCTCATATGGTACCTTGCCCAGTGTGCACAACTTGTGGGCCTTGTGGAGCCAGCATGAGAACCCAGGACTATCTGACCCCAAAGCTAGAGTTCTTAATCATTGCACCTTGGTACCTTTGCAGCCATGGCCACAGCTATTTGGTGAATTAATTGAACAAGATTTGGGAGAATGTTTTTCTGCTTTTCCTTTCCAGTTATGTTAGTGGCCCCAATCCTCAGATCCCATTCTCAGTTTGTGGGTGCTAAATCCTGGTCTGGGGGCAGCCAACCAGCCTAGAGCAAAGTTGGATTCCAAAGAAGGGTTTGGCTCTCATTTTGAATAGCTGTACAAGTAGAAACATACTGGGACAAAATATTCTGAGACTTCCTGGAGCTCCTACCTCCATCGCCCATGTAAGAATGCTCTCCTGCCAGTTCCTGTGGGTTTGGAGCTATGATAACTAAAAACTCCTATGGCTTAGAATGGAACACCCTTCTCTTCTCTGTAGTGGATTAGTTCTGTTTCAGTGGGAATGAAAGTGTCAGGCCAGTGGGGCTCAATACTGAATATACATTAGAATTACCCAGGGAAACTTTCAAAAACACCAGTGACTGGGACCCACTCCCAGAAATTCTGATTCACAAGTTGGGCTAGGGTCCAGGCAACAGTAATTTTCTTTTTTTCAAGCTTAATGTGTAGCTGGGGTCAAGAACTGCTGTCTCAGCAGATGAGCAACTGGAACAGTGGTTGACTGGGGGAATCACAAGAGTATCCCAATTTCTCCTTTACCCTTCTTGTCAGGGTCCAAATTGTTCAGAGACATCTCTAAGGCAAGGCCCCTGTAAGAAAAGAAGAAACAAGTCTTATTTTGGAAAAAAAAAAAGTATTTTGCCACAGCAACTGGCCATACTGACCTCTAAATCATTCCCTGGCTTTATTTCACACTAATATCTGCCTTTGGCCTTGAAGTTTATAATTACCAAAAAAAAAAAAAAAAAAAAAAAAAAAAAAAGGTGTCATTATGGTATAAGATGAGTGTAGGAATGGTCTGCCACGGCATCTTGGCAACCATGCATGTCTCCATGTAGGCCACATATATTGCAGTTAGGCAGCCCCAAAATCTACTTCCCCACTTTTCAGCAGAAAGCCCTGTGATTGCTCCTGATGCAAAAAGGGGATATGCCTGGTAAGGAGCTACTGTAAGGCAGTTTCTCATCCCTATTTTTTGGGAGACTGCTACAGGGCCATTTCTCATCAACTTCTCTAATGTCAGTTGAGCACAGAACTTTCCACTTTATTCTAACTTATGGTACAGCTGCAGACTTCTGCATAAGTTTATAAAATGCCTTGGCTGCAGCTGGATTTGGCTCCACGGCAGAGCAATCCACCACTTAAACTATCATTTGCTTTCTGTGATTCATCATCATCCTGCTGGACTGGGGACATGGGAGCAGACACCATCTTGCTTTTGCCGTCTGTGTAAATAATAAACTATCTGAACCTATTGGACTCATTGTCTCCTTCTTGACTGGGTCTGTGGAAGTTTAGCAAGTCAGTCTAGAAACTGCTGCAGTGTTAGGCACTGAGCTGTTGCTTTGCGACTGCTTGACCACTTGAAAATGAGGTGAATATAAAAGAAATGACATCACATTTGGAGTCATACTCAATGTGTGAATAATAGACTCATTAAAATGTCCATCAACAGGGATGAATAAATAAAATGTAGCATATCTACAGTGGAATACTACTCAGCAATAAAAAGGGACAAATTACTGATGCATAACACAGATGAATCTAAAGTCATTATCCTGAGCAAAACCAGACACAAAGCCTACATACTATATGATCCATTTATATAAAATGCAAATCAATCTATAGTGACAGAAATCTCATTTGGGGTAGTGGTTTCAGTTATATAAAAAACCATTAAATTGTATACTTTAGCCGGACATGGTGACTCACACCTGTAATCCCAGCACTTTGGGAAGCCGAAGCAGGCGGATCACTTGAGGTCAG
>NW_012115154.1:7500154-7501959 GCF_000951035.1 Colobus angolensis palliatus | reverse complement strand
AAAAAAAAAAAAAAAAAAAAAAAACAATAGAGATTGGATCTTACTGTGTTTCCCAGGTTTGTCTCAAATGCCTGGGCTCAAGTAATCCTCCCATCTCAGCCTCCCAACATGCTGGGATTACAGGTATGAGCCACCACGGCTTGCCTGAAGTTCATTATTTTTAAATTGCTGCTAAAAACCTCTGCATTTGAGTTTAATCTTTAGTTTCTACTGACAGGTTTCTAATTTCTTTCCTTTTTTTTTTTTCTTGAGACAGGGTCTCAGTCTGTTGTGGAATGCAGTGGTATGATCATAGCTCACTGCAGTCTCGACCGCCCCAGCTTAAGCAATCCTCCTGCCTCAGCCTCCTGAATAGCAGGGACTACAGACATGTGCCACCATACCTGACTATCTGATTTCTGATTTAACATGTTTTTGTGAGTTTCATAATGCTGATGCTGGTTCATCTTTGGTGTGAGTCATGATTCATCCTGATTTTCCTGGACTCTTTCCCAGTACAAGCTAGATGACCTATGTCTCATCTTCCACGTGAGCCAGGATGCAACTGCTCAGAGTCAGGACTTCTCACTCTAGCAGCTCTTCTGTCCTAGGTCCCTGTCAGGGTCCACTGGCTCTAGCTGTGGCCCCTGATATGGTTTGGCTCTGTGTCCCCCCCAAAATCTCATGTCAAATGGTAATCCCCACATGTCAAGGGAAGGGCCTCGTGGAAGGTGATTGGATCATGGGGGCGGATTTCCCCCTTGCTATTCTCATGATAGTGATTTCTTACAAGAGCTGATGGTTTTAAAGTGTGGCACTTCCCCCTTCACTCTCTCCCCTGACACCATGTAAGACGTGCCTTGCTTCCTCTTCACCTTCCATCATGATTGTAAGTTTCCCAAGGCCTCCCCAGCCATGTGGAACTGTGAATCAATTAAAGCTCTTTTCTTTATACATTACCCAGTCTCAGGTAGTTCTTTATAGCAGGGTGAAAATAGACGAATACAGCCCCTTTTGATATAATCTTTCAAACCCTAGCTGGAATCCTGACACTTCCAGAGTCAACAGAAGAGGAAACTATATAACTTAAGGATAATGAATTAATCTGTCCCACTCACACTCATGTTTATCAACCTCTAGTTCACAAGTATATGGTTTTAAAGGGCAAATACACAGGAGGGATTAGGGGGAATTCTATCAGTTATTCTCCTTGTGATAGAAATTTAAGCAGTTTTCTAAGATGCAGCAGATTTTAGCCAGCCCTGAAGAAACGGGATAATTTTCTGGAAATAAGTCTTCAATAACTGTTGTGGTAACGAGTGATAAGAATTCTGGATTTACTGAACTGCCAGAAGACTCTTACCTTCCATTCTATGCTATTAGTTCATTCAGGCAGAGTGCTATGGTTTTAATGTATCCCCCAAAGTTCATATGTTGGAAACTAGGTTCCTAGTGCAAGTGTTGGGAGATGAGGCCTAATAGGTGATTAGGTCATGAGGACAGAGTGCATTACTATTGTTATTGCAGAGTGTTCGTTGTCACTAGAGTGGGCTTGTTATAAAAGTGAGTTTGGGCCCCTTTTGCTTTCTTGTCCTTCTGCCTTCTGACATAACACAAAGGCCCTCACCAGATGCCAGCACCTTGATATTGGACTTCCCAGCCCCCAGAATTATGATAAATAAATTTTCTTTATAAATTACCTAGTCTGCGGTATTCTCTGATAGTAACACAAAATAGACTAATACACAGAGTAAATAATAAAATGTTGGCTCTGGGCTGGGTACAGTGGCTCACACCTGTAATCCCAGCACTTTGGGAGGCTGAGG
>NW_012115154.1:7497185-7500104 GCF_000951035.1 Colobus angolensis palliatus | reverse complement strand
AAAAAAAAAAAAAAGAAAGAAAAGAAAAAAGGCCAGGAGCAGTGGCTCACGCCTATGATCCCAGCACTTTGGGAGGCCGAGGCGGGTGGATATGGAGTTCAAGACCAGGCTGGCCAACATTGTGAAACCTCGTCTCTACTAAAAATACAAAACTTTGCCGGGCGTGGTGGTGGACACCTGTAATCCCAGCTACTTAGGAGGCTGAGGCAGGAGAATCGCTTGAACTGGGAGCCAGAGGTTGCAGTGAGCCAAGATCGCACCATTGCATTCTAGCCTGGGCAAGAAGAGCAAAACTCCATCTCAAAAAAAATAAATAAATAAAAATTGTATACTTTAAGCAGATGAAGTCAGGTCAGAACACTCTGTGTATATCAGTTGTCTTCTCTTTCTGAACTGATTTCCTATATGTATCAATTAAAGGCTAAACTGCTATAACAAAGAGACCTCAAACACAGTAGCTTAAATTAAAAATTAAATAAAAAATATTTCTGTTGCATAATAGTCTAGAAGTGGTCATTCCAGGTTAGTAGGGCAGCTCTGCTCTAAAAAGTCATCTAGGGACTGAGCTTCCTTTTGTAGCCGTGGGACAAGCTCAAGCTGATTAACCATTGCTTAAGTTGTGACAGGTGACACGGAGCCAAAATTGTCCAGGCATGTGCAATAGAAAGGGCTGTAATCTCCTAACTGTTACCACCACTAGCCTGGCAGACCAGCTGCATTGGTATCACCTCGGACGAGATGGCCAGGCCATAAAAGCTAGACACACCTGCAGACTGGAGAGACAAGTTTGGCTGCTGCCTCCCTCCTATCTCCTTGCCAGTTGACTTGTGATAATAAAGCTTTTTTTTTCCCTCAAAAACCAGTGCCATAATATTGGCTTCTATGCAGCATTCCCCAGCACATTATGGGCTTTTTCAAACCATTGTAGTTTCACTCTGTGCCGATTCAGTAGTTCCCCCTTATCCGAAGGCTGTACGTTCCAAGACCCTCAGTGGATGCCTGAAACTGCAGATAGTACTGAATCCTATATAGACTGTTTTCTCCTATACACACATACCTATGACAAGGCTTAATTTATAAATTAGGTACAGTAAGAGACTAATGACTAATAAAATATAACAATTATAACAGTATACTATAATAAAGTTTATGTGAATGTGGTCGCTCAAAACAGCTAACTGTACTGTACTCACCCATTTTCAGACATCGGTTGATAGCAGTAACAAGCTGGAAGGTGAAACCTCAGTGAAGGAAAAACTGTATTCCATTAGATCCACTTTTCTTTTCTTTCTTTCTTTTTTTTTTTTTTGAGACAGAATCTCACTCTGCTGCCTAGGCGGGAGTGCTATGGCATCATCTCAGCTCACTGCAACCTCTGCCTCCTGGGTTCAAGAAGCAATTCTCCTGCCTCAGCCTCCCAAGTAGCTGGGATTACAGGCATATGCCACTGCACCCAGGTAAATTTTGTATTTTTTGGTAGAGACGGGATTTCGCCATGTTGGCCAGTGAGGTCTTGAACTCCTAACCTCAAGTGATTCACCCACCTTGGCCTCCCAAAGTGCTGTGTTTACAGTCATGAGCCACCGTGTCCAGAAGATCCACTTTTATTTATTATTTGTTTGTTTGTTTATTTTTGAGATGGAGTCTTGCTCTGTCACTCAGGCTGGAGTGCAGTGGCACCATCTCCGCTCACTGCAAGCCCTGCTTCCCGGGTTCACGCCATTCTCCTGCCTCAGCCTCCCGAGTAGCTGGGACTACAGGGGCCCGCCATCATGCCTGGCTAATTTTTTTGTACTTTTAGTAGAGATGGGGTTTCACCGTGTTAACCAGGATGGTCTCAATCTCCTGACCTCGTAATCCGCCCGCCTCGGCCTCCCAAAGTGCTGGGATTACAGGCGTGAGCCACCACGCCCGGCCCAGATCCACTTTTCAGCAGAGTAGCTCACTCACAAACAACCCTCTCATCCTTTCTCCACAATCCTCCTAATTGCCTGCCCTGGTTTCAGTGGAGGGGAAATACTTTCTCTTCCTGAAAGCCGTGCCTCTGTTGGGAGAGGAGAGAGGTTATAGATTGAGTCCATCAGCAATGGCCAATGGTTGAATCAGTCAGGCCTACATATGACTGTGTATGAAACTGCCACTAAAATTTCTATACCACAGGGTTTTGGGAGCTTCGGGGTTGGTAATGCATTGAGGTGCTAGTAGGGTGGTATACCCAGAGAGGGCACAGAAGCTCCACTTATCCCGTCCCCATACTTTGCTCTATGCATTTCTTCCATTTGGCTGTTCCTAAGTTGTATCCTTTATAATAACCTGACGACAGTAAGTAATGCACTTTCCTGGGTCCTGTGAGTCATTCTAGCAAATTATCAAATCTGGGAGGATTGTGGGAACCCCTGAATTTATAGTTATGTCAGACAGAAGTGTGGGTAACTTGGGGACCCAATGCTAGAGACTGGCCCAGGTCGTATAAGTGAAGGCAGTCTTGTGGGACTGAATGCTTCAACCTGTGAGTCTTATAGTAACTCTGGGTAGTTACTGTCAAAATGGAATTGAATGGTAGGATTCTCGGTTGGTGTCTGGAGAGTTGGAGAATAGGTTGGTGTCAGGAAGGGAAAGAAACAACTACCCTCATTTGGTGTTGAAGAGGTGTGAGAAAAACCCAACAGTGGTATTGTAAAATGGTGCAACCGCTATGGAAAACTGTATGGCAGTTCTTCGAAAAATTAAAAATAGAACTACCATAAGATTCAACAGCCCCAGCCCGGCGCGGTGGCTCAAGCCTGTAATCCCAACACTTTGGGAGGCCGAGACGGGCAGATCACAAGGTCAGGAGAGCGAGACCATCCTGGCTAACCCGGTGAAACCCCGTCTCTACTAAAAAATATAAAAAACTAGCCAGGCGAGGTGGCGGGCGCC
>NW_012115154.1:7481779-7493350 GCF_000951035.1 Colobus angolensis palliatus | reverse complement strand
AGCTACTCAGGAGGCTGAGGCAGGATAATCGCTTGAACCCGGGAAGCAGAGGTTGCGGTGAGCTGAGATCGCACCATTGCACTCCAGCCTGGGCAACAAAAGTGAAACTCCGTCTCAAAAAAGATAAACAAATAAAATAAAATAAAATAAAATAAAAAGAAGAAGAAGAAAATACGTTTATTAAAAGGATGCAGGGTGCTTCTCACAATTTTATGGTAAGGCTAGAGACCAGGCTTGGGAGTGACATAGCCAACAACCTCACCCAAAATCCTGCCACAGATCTGATCCAGTGAAAACATCCCCAGGCACAGTCACCACAGTTTGCAATGCTGACACAGTGGCCCTGGGCCGGACCTGGACACCTGCACCAAAGCTACTGCTGCAGCACACTGGCAGTGGCTGGCTTCTCTGCTCCCACATGTGCCAGGATGAGTCTAAGTCATCATCTGGGTCATGTTCTCAAGTGGGTGGTTCTAATTGGCATGGCCTGGGTGATGTGCCCATGTCTTGGCTTCAAGGAAGCCTGGGAAGGCAAATATTTTATCATTCAATGAATTTTACTGCACACCTGCTATGAGTTAGGCACTCTTTTAGGTGCTAAGGAAATCAGAGCAAGCAAAACAGGTAAAAGTTCCTATCCTCACAAAACTTCTGTTCGAGAGACGGGCAGATAATGATAAATAACAAGTAAAACAAAGTTTGTCAAAGCGTGATGTGTGCTATGGGGAAAAATAAAGCCAGGGCTGGGGACTGGACCTGCTGCTTTGTAATGTGTTTTGGAGGTCCTTCCTGAGAAGGTGCTATTTGAGCTGAGAGGCAAATGATAGGAGGGTTCTGCCATTTTCAACATGTGTGTGTACATATGCTGTATGGGGCAATGCCCATTTTTCGTTTGTTTGTTTTGAGACAGAGTCTGGCTCTGTTGCCCAGGCAGATCTTGGTTCACTGCAAACTCTGCCTCTTGGGTTCAAGCGATTCTCCTGCCTCAGCCTCCTGAGTAGCTGGGACTACAGGTACATGCCACCATGCCCGGCTAATTTTTGTATTCCTAGTAGAGATGGAGTTTCTCCATGTTGACCAGGCTGGTCATCAAACCAGCTAATTTTTGTACTTTTAGTAGAGATGGAGTTGCTCCATGTTGACCAGGCTGGTCTCAAACCCCTGGCCTCAAGTGATCCACCCCACTTAGCCTACCAAAGTGCTGGGATTACAGGCATGAGCCACTGCGCCGGGTGCAATGCCCATGTTTTTAACTAGAGAAACCCTACCTTCACTCCCCAGCCATTGTCAGGTCTCCTCCATCCTGTCCTTCAAGCTTTGTGTGAAGGTAAAGGAGTTCTGGGACAACAGTTTACTATGCCCAGTGAAACTGGGACAACAATTTACTATGTCCTGGGGACAGACTCCGAGGGCCCAATCTTTACTCTTCAACTACAGCAAGGACTGGCAACCTGGATGTGCTACCATAATTGGGGGGAGATTTTGGTGGGCAAGTGTCAGGACTGATGAAAATTAGTATACATCAGAGTATATGTGTGTGCATGCATTTCTGTTGAGTGTGATGCTATAGATGTTGTGTCTGAAAGCAGTGATTTTGGCCAGGCACGGTGGCTCATGCCTCAAATCCCAGCACTTTGGGAGGCCGAGGCAGGTGGATCGCTTGAGGTCAAGAGTTCGAGACTAGCCTGGCCAACATGGTGAAACCCCATCTCTATTAAAAATACAAAACATTAGCTGGGTGTGGTGGTGGGTGCCTGTAATCCCAGCTACTCAGGAGGCTGAGGCAGGAGAATCACTTGAACCCAGGAGGCAGAGGTTGTAGTGAGCCAAGATCGTGCCATTGCACTCCAGCCTGAGTGACAGAGCAAGACTGTCTCAAAAAAACAAAAAAAGATTTCTAAACTTTTTAATTATGTACTCATATCAGTAAAAGTCTTGTCCCTCCCCTGTAAGCCTTTGTATTTATTTTTAAATTATATACATTTACTACTGAAGCATTATAAAATATGAAAAAATAGAAATGTTTTAAAAACACTTATTTTGAAAATATTTTTACCAACACTAAAAAAAGTCCTAATTTCTCTCAGTAAAGAAAGATTATGATTGTGCATTTTATTGACAACAACGTAATTCAGCATGTTTCATTGTTCTGAAAAACCTTATTTGTTTGTTTATTTTTTTGAGACATAGTCTCACTCTGAGGCCCAGGCTGGAGTGCAATGGCGCAATCTCGGCTCACTGCAGCTTCTGCCTCCCAGGTTCAAGTGATTCTCCTGCCTGTGCCCGGCTAATTTTTGTATGTTTAGTAGAGACAGGGTTTCGCCATATTGGCCAGGCTGGTTTCGAACTTCTGACCTGAGGAGATCTGCCTGCCTCAGCCTCCCAAAGTGCTGGGACTACAGGCGTGAGCCACTGCAGCCAGCCATATTCTGAAAAAATCTTTAGCACATTATTTCAGGCAACAAAACTGCACAGTGATAAACATTTCTAAACATTCATTTTTCAAATTTCTCTCTTCATAGTATAAGTTTCTTTTACAATTGGCAGTTAATGTCTAATTAAACCTTAAAAAAATTTTTAACTTAAAGAGACCCATTAAGGATCTCCATTTTTTCCCAAGTATCAGCTAGGCATCCATATTAGTCAGGGTTTAGCAAGAAAAAGGGAACCACTGTAGGCCTTTCAAGCAGACAGGAATTGAGTGCAGGGTATTTAAATGCTTATGACATCATAAGAACAGCAGCGGGAATTAGGAGCTAGGGGAAGCCTGCCACCACACAGTGCTTCAGAGTACGGGAGGTTGGTTGTTTCTATCACCCAGGTCGGGAAAATGCAGGAAACCTCTGTTGATGGCAGAGGCCCCAGAGCACTGAGATGGGGCTAATGGATCACTTGGACGCTACTGTGGGATTTTAGGTCTACCATGGCCTCCAAAATAATAATACCACTTTTTCCTTGCACCTACGAGAACTTGCATGAGTACAAAAAAATCACATCTATTCGAGACCAGCCTGGCCAACATGGTGAAACCCCATCTCTCCCAAAAATACCAAAATTAGCCAGGCGTGGTGGCGGGCGCCTGTAATCCCAGCTACTCAGGAGGCTAAGGCAGGAGAATGACTTGAATCTGGGAGGCGGAGGTTGTAGTGAGCCGAGATCGCGCCACTGAACTCCAGCCTGGGCGATAAGAGTGAGACTCTGTCTCAAAAAAAAAAAAAAAAAATCAGTCCAGAAGCTTGCAGGCAAGAGAAATTAAGAAATGCAGTTTCCATAATTCTAGTCCCTGTAATTCGGAGAGTAGCATATAAAAATTTGGGAACAAAGCCTGATTGCCAAAAATATGCTGTGAACCTCAGGGCAGCACACTCCTGACAGCCTCTTGTCATCAAAGGAGAGGTCAGTATATGAGAAATGCTTGACTCTTTTGTAAAAGAAAACTAGGTGATTAATTTTGACATTTGACACCCAGCTGATTTTTGTATTTTTTGGTAGAGATGAGGTTTCACCATGTAGGCCAGGCTGATCTTGAACTCCTGACCTCAAGTGATCTGCCCACCTTGGCCTCCTAAAGTGCTGGGATTACAGGTATGAACCACTGCACCCGGCCAACAATTCTTGTATATGAGATGTTCATGGCTTCTTTCCATTACATAGTAGTTTCTGTTATTTGAAGGTCTTGCTCTTAATCAAGTTAACCCACTGATGACATCCTGCGGCATGGAAACTGCAGTACATGATAATACTCAGAATATTATGAAACCCGTAACAGGCAAGTTGGGCCTGCTGGATGCAAGGAGAGAGTGAGTGGTTCCTTCTCATCACTGCCCCTTGTCAGCAAGTGACTGGTTTCTGTCCTGTGTGACTTCTTCCTGTCCTGTGTGAAACTGGGGGTGGTTTACACAGCCCTTCCAGGAAATAGCAGGATAATCTTCCTCTTTGGTTTTTAAAAAAAATCCAGCCAAGCGTGGTGGCTCACACCTGTAATCCCAGCACTTTGGGAGGCCAAGGCGGGCAGATCATGAGGTCAGGAGATCAAGATCGAGACCATCCCGGCCAACATGGTGAAATCCCGTCTATACTAAATATACCAAAATTTGCTGGGTGTGGTGGGACACCACAGCACTCCAGCCTGGCGACAGAGTGAGACTCCGTCTCAAAAAAACCACAAAAGTCCAGATGGTATAACATGAAAACTCCAAAGTTCCAATGAAACATCTTCCCATTGCTGGCTTAGACTGCCCCGGCCTGGAAGTGGGCCAAGAGGGCCAGGGGACATGGCCCACCTGTTTCCCTGACCTGTCCTTCTACACTCCCATGCAGCCTTTTGCTGAAGGAGCTAAGGTATGAACAAAAAACAACTCTGCTTTCTCAGGAGTGCCCCTACAAATCAGTTGTAATGATATGTTCTTTCCTAGGCCTGGATGACATTTATAGTTTTTCCAGCCTCTTTTGGGTAACAAACAGGTTAAAGAGTTTCTTGTTTTGTTTTGTTTTTGTTTTCTTAAAAAATAGTCTTGGCTGGGCGTGGTGGCTCATGCCTGTAATCCCAGCACTTTGGGAGGCTGAGGTGGGCGGATCACCTGAGGTCAGGAGTTCAAGACCAGCCTGGCTAACATGATGAAACCCCATCTCTACTAAAAATACACAAATTAGCCAGGCGTAGTGGCGCGTGTCTATAGTCCCAGCTACTCCAGAGGCTGAGGCAGGAGTATCACTTGAACCTGGGAGGGAGAGGTTGCAGTGAGCCGAGATTGCGCCACTGCACTCCAGCCTGGGTGACACAAGATTCTGTCTCAAAAACAAAAAAAGAAAAAAAAAGAAAAAAAGAAAAGTCTCTTTTTCTAGGTGTTAGTCAGTCTTATCCAGTGTCATCTCAAAACTTCAAATGTCATTGACTTGAAAGCCTCTCTCCTTCTCCAGCCTGGAGTCTGTGGGGTCACGGTCAGTGTCATTCCTCTTTCTCATACTGCCTCCTCCGGCCTCGCTGGCTGCTGTCCCTGGTCTGCTGCTGTCCTGGGGAAGCAGGGGAAGGAAAGTTAGGTTTCACTCAATGAGTTGAGTCTGGGAGTGACAGATTCCAAATGGTGCTTCTTTTCTCCTAGGTGTCTTCTCATGGGTTCTGGAGAGTCTCCACCCCCAGGCCACCTGCTGTCCCCCGGAGGCTACACCTTCTCTAGCTGGACACTAGGATACCTGTCCAGCCCCTTAGGCTCCAGAAGTCCTCCCCTCTGTTGAGGTTATCCCCATCCCTCCGGTGTTCCCTTTGGCTGGAACAAGGCTGCCTCCCTTTCTAGAAAACTACGGCAGGCCTGCAGGAACTCTGAGAGTGCAAACCATGCCAAAGGCGGCCATCTCCAGGGGCTAGCCACCGACAGGGAGTCAAATCCCAGTCCACGTGTCCCTCAAACCCCAGAAGACATGTCACATTTTCCAAAAGGTCCTCTTGAAGTGCTCCATTATTTAGCATGAGCTGAAGATGAGGCACCCACCCCCTCCTGCCTAGGGAGAAGGGCCATGTCCAGCACACAGACAACTGCTCCAAAGCAATCCTATCACATTCCGCCAAGGCCGGGATGTGGATGCCAAGCGAATCCTTCCCAATGTGGAGCTAATGGTTTTACAATCTCAGCATGAGCTGCGAAGGTGATCTAGGTCCTCCTGCCTTTAGAATGTGGCAGTACTTGGCACCTACTGTTTTGTTCTCAGCCTTTGGGGTCTCGGTGAAACTGACACAGAAAGAGTCCCATTTTAGTAAAAGAAATTATCATTATAAAAAGTAACCCCTTCCTCACGCCAGCATACCTGATGTGCCGCAGGTGACTCGTGACAGCCTGACTTAGGAAGCGGGCTGTGTGAAGGCATAGCTAATACAGAATTATTACATATTTATATATTACATTCTTATGTTAATATGACTTTTTATACAAAATATATAGAGGATGTTTTTCTTTTCTTTTTTTTTTTTTTTTTTTTTTTTTTGAGATGGAGTCTCACCCTGTCACCCAAGCTGGAGTGCAGTGGCATGATCTTGGCTCACTGTAACCTCCGCCTCCCAGCTTCAAGTGATCCTCCTGCCTCAGCCTCCTGAGTAGCTCGGATTAAAGGTGCACACTAACACACCTGGCTAATTTCTGTATTTTTAGTAGAGATGGGGTTTCACCATATTGGCCAGGCTGGTCTCTAACATCTGACCTCAAGTGATCCGCCCACTTCGGCCTCCCTAAGTGTTGGGATTATAGGCATGAGCCACTGTGACTAAAATCCCAGCACTTTGCCAGAATTTTTGTTTTTGACATTATGGATAATTAGATGTGCAGATAAATCTCTGTCAATATAGGCTACCTTAAAGTGTTGGGTGAAATTTTGTTTTGTTTTTGAGACAGAGTCTCTGTCGCCCAGGCTGGAGTGCAGTATTGTCATCTTGCCTCACTGCAACCTCCGCCTCCCAGTTCAAGCGATTCTCCTGCCTCAGCCTCCTGAGTAGCTGGGATTACAGGCACCCGCCACCACGCCTGGCTAATGTTTGTATTTTTAGAAGAGACGGGGTTTCACCATGTTGGCTAGGTTGGTCTCAAACTCCTGACCTCAGGTGATCTGCCCGCCTTGGCCTCCCAAACTGCTGGGATTATAGACATGAGCCATCGCGCCTGGTCAGAATTTTTGTTTTTGAAATTATGGATAATTAGATGTGCAGAGAAATCTCTGTCAATAGAGACTACTTTGAGTGTTGGGTGAAATTTTAATAAATACATAAAAAATACTTTAAAGCATGAGTGAGCTAACACGGAAGTAAAGGAGACCAGAATAACTGGAGGTCAGAAGGAGGAGGACCTGGAAGGAGAACAGGAACAGCAGTGTTTGCCTTGAGGGCCTGTGGTAATCCCTGGTGGCCTAGAGGCTGGAAATTTTTTTATCATTTTTTATTTTTTAGAGATGGAGCATCTGCTATGTTTCCCAGGCTGGACTTGAACTCCTGGGCTCAAGCAATCCTCTTGCCTCAGCCTCCAAGGTAGCTGGGACTACAGGTGGGCATCTGCGCAACTGGCTTTAGAGTCCGGATTTTTAATTTGCCTCAGGCAACCAAAAGGAAAGAAGGCCCCAGACAGACATGGTGGGACAGCAGATCAAGGCTCATGCCTGTAATCCCAGCACTTCGGGAAGCCAAGGATGGCAGATTGCTGGAGGTCAGGAGTTCGAGATCAGCCTGGCCAACACAGCGAAACCCCATCTCTACTAAAAATACAAAAATTAGCCAGGCATGGTGGTGCCCACCTGTAATCCCAGCTACTCAGGGGACTGAGGCAGGAGAATTGCTTGAGCCCGGGAGGCAAGAGGTTTCAGTGAGCTGAGATTGCACCTCTGAACTCCAGCCTGGGCAACAGAGCAACATTCCATCTCAAAAAAAAAAAAGAAAAAAAAGCTGGGCGCAGTGGCTCAAGCCTGTAATCCCAGCACTTTGGGAGGCCGAGACGGGCGGATCACGAGGTCAGGAGTTCGAGACCATCCTGGCTAACACGGTGAAACCCCGTCTCTACTAAAAAAATACAAAAAACTAGCCGGGCGAGGTGGCTGGCGTCTGTAGTCCCACTTACTCAGGAGGCTGAGGCAGGAGAATGGCGTAAACCCGGGAGGCAGAGCTTGCAGTGAGCTGAGATCCAGCCACTGCACTCCAGCCTGGGCAATAGAGCAAGACTCCGTCTCAAAAAAAAAAAAAAAAAAAAAGATTCTTGCACTCTTGCCTAATGCTGAGGCCCCAAAGACAGGAAATTGCTGGGAATAACAAAAGCATCCCTGACCTTGCTGAGAAGAAGCTTTTCTGTCTTGAGTGCAGTGTTGGGTGGGTGGCAGGGTGGAAAAGCCCCCAACAAGAGTCCTTAACCACCAGCCAGAGCACCGCCCACAGGAGTCCTTAACCACTAGCTCTTACCACTTGCGTGAATTTGTGGCTGAAATCCATCCTAACTTCGCGGCCCAGAGATCCTAAGCTGAAAATTAATTTGAAAGGGTCAGCCTCGGGTCAGTAATGTCCCTAGGAACCTGGAAGAAGCAAAGCAAGTCCTCTCTAAAGGAGAGGACTCTAAAGCAAGTCCTTTTTAAAGAAGAAATCCTCCTTCTTTAAATCCAGGCCTCAAATTAAAAACAAATTAGTTGGGTGTGGTGGCACGCACCTGCAGTCCCAACTATTTGGGAGGCTGAGGTGGGAGGATTACTTGAGCCAAGGAGGTCAGGGCTGCAGTAAGGAATGATCATGTCACTGAATTCTGGCCTGGGCATACAGTGAAACACTGTCTTAAAAACACAAACAAAGAAAATATCCAGGCCTCAAGGAATGTCCATAAAGTTCTTAAGTGCAGGGATATATCACACAAAAATCACTAAACACAGAGAAATAAGCCACCATGAGCAAGTTAGTAGAAAACAGTAAACTGCACAATCAGACCCACAGTCTAAGTTCAGGTCTGACTCAGGTGCCTGGAAGTTTGCTCTAGGAAAGGCTGCTGGTGCTCCCGGCCCACTTGCTAAAGCACAAGCTGGGGGCTGGACCTTGCCCATGCCCCTGACTGTATGTCACCAGCTAAGGAAGCAGATAAGCTCAGGGAAAAACAAGCTCGGAGGTTAAAATCACCAGATATTTTAAGAGTACAATCACATCAAAGGAGACAAACTGTCCTACACAAATCAGGACTCTAAAATAAGCACAACAAAGATCCTCAGAGAGATAAGAGGATGGTAACGAGGAACAAGCAGTGGCACAGAATCCAGTGGAAACACTGATATGAAGTTGGTAACAAACTCAGTAGAGTGGATAAAAACAATAATAGTTGGGCTGCGTGAGGTGGCTCACGCCTGTAATCCCAGCACTTTGGGAGGCCGAGGTGGGTGGCTCACCCGAGGTCAGGAGTTTGAGACTAGCCTGGCCAACATCGTGAGACCCCATCTCTATAAAAACACAAAAATTAGCTAGGCATGGTGGCGGGCACTTGTGATCCCAGCTACTTGGGAGGCTGAGGCAGGAGAATCACTTGAACGCAGGAGGTGGAGGTTGCAGTGAGCCAAGATCGTGCCACTGCACTCCAGCCTGGACAACAGAGCGAGACTCTGTCTCAAAAAAAAAAAAGCCAAAACAACAAGAATAGCTGAAAAATGAATAATGATCTAAATCAGCTGAAGAAATTTTTCTAGAAGGTACCAAAAAGTAATAAGGATATGGAAAATACCAAAGAACGTTTAAGAGATATGGAAAATATTAGTGTCAATATCTGCCTAATACGAGTTCCAGAAAAAGAGAAAATGGATGTAAGAAAGAGAATATATTAAAAAATTGTGTGTGTATTTCATGTTGGGAGTCAAAAAAAAAAAAAGAAGAAAAAAGCTTAAGTGTGAAGTTTTAAAGATTAATTTTGAGACCAGACTGGGCAATGTAGTGAGACCCCTGTCTCTAAAAAAAATTAAAAATTAGCTGGGTGTGGTGGTGTGCACCATATAGTTCCAACTACTTGGGAGGCTGAGGTGGGAGGATCAGTTGAGCCTGGGAGGCGGAGGCTGCAGTGAGCCGTGCACTCCAGCTTGGATGGCAGAGCAAGACCCTATCTCAAATAATAATAATAAAGATTAATGATAAAAAGATCGCAATGCAAAGGTCTTGTGGAACATCAAACAGAATAGAGAAGGAAAAATCTAAACTTTGACATACTGTAATGAAATTTAGGAACACTGGCCTGTAGTCCTAGCTACTCGGGAGGCTGAGGTGGGAGAATTGCTTGAACCCAGGAGGCAGAGGTTGCACTGAGCCGAGACCACACCATTGCACTCCAGCCTGGGTGACAGAGTAAGACTCCATCTCAAAAAAAAAAAAAGAAATTTAGGAACATCGAAGACCAAAAAAAAAAAAAACAAAATTCTAAAAGCTTATAGAAAGAAGGAATATAGTTCACAAAAGAATAAAAATTGGATTGGCATTAGTCTTCCTAACAGAAAAATTAGAGACAAAAAAGCAATGAAACTATATATATACACACACACACATATATATGTTTTAATATTTTTTGTATTTTTTATAATTATATATAGAGAGAGATATATAAAATTTTTTTTTTTGAGACAGAGTTTCACTCTTGCCATCCAGGCTGGAGTGCAGTGGTGCGATCTCTGCTCATTGCAGCCTTTGCTTCCTGGGTTCAAGCGATTCTCTAGACTCAGCCTCCCGAGCAACTGGGATTACAGGCCCCTGCCACCATGCCCAGCTAAGTTTTGTATTTGTAGTAGAGATGGGTTTTCACCATGTTGGCCAGGCTGATCTGCTTACCTCGGCCTCCCAAAGTGCTGGGATTATAGGCATGAGCCACCGTGGATGGCCATAAAATTGTATTTCTAAGTGATGAAGGAAAAGAACCTAGAAAATTACATCCCACTAAACTATTATTTAAATGTGAAGAAGCAAAGATGATACTTTCAGACATACAAGGTTTCAACAAGTTTAAAACCAGCACAGAAGCCTCTTTGAAAACTCTCCTGGAATAAGTACTTTTATACTTCATATATTATACTTAATATACTAAGAACTTACTAAGCACATGAAAAGATGTTCAACACCATTAGTCATTATGAAAATTCAAATCAAAAGAATAACAAGATACTACTTATACCCACTGGGAGATGACAGCCATAATTTAAAAAATGAAAAATGACAAATGCTGATGAGAATGTAGAGGAATTGGAACTCTTTTTTTTTTCTTTTTTTTCAGATGAAGTCTCGCTCTTGTGCCCCAGGCTGGAGAGCAATGGCGCGATCTCAGCTCACTGCAACCTCTGCTTCCCAGGTTCAAGCAATTCTCCTGCCTCAGCCTCCCCAGTAGCTGGGATTACAGGCACCTGACACCATGCCCGGCGAATTTTTGTATTTTTAGTAGAGACGGGGTTTCACCATGTTGGCCAAGCTGGTCTCGAACTCCTGACCTCAGGTGATCTGCCTGCCTCTGCCCCACAAAGTGCTGGGATTACAGGTGTGAGCCACCGTGCCTGGCCTGAGCCACTGTGCCCAGCCAGAACTGGAACTCTTATACATTGCTGGTGGGAACGTAAAATGGTTTGGTTACTGTGGAAAAGAGCTTGGTAATTCCTCAAATGAAACATAGTTACCATGAAACCCAGCAATTCTGCTCCCAGGTCTATACCTAAGAGGACTGAAAACATATATCCACATAAAAACTTGTGCACAAGTGTTAATAGGAGCATTATTCATAATAGCTAAAAAGTGGAAACAGTCCAAGTGTCTGTCAACTGATGAATGGGTAAACTGTGACATATTCATACAACAAGATATTATTTGGGATATAGATATCTAGATATTAAATTTAATACCAGACAGGGAAAAAGTCACAAAGAAAAATGAGGGACATCATATTGGTAAAAGAACATTGTATCAGTGCTCGCTTCAGCAGCACATATACTAAAACTGGAATGATACAAAGATTAGCACCACCCCTGCACAAAGATGATACACAAATTCGTGAAGTGTTCCATATTTTTAAAAAGATATTATATCAAAAAGATATAACCATAATGAACATA
>NW_012115154.1:7468635-7480919 GCF_000951035.1 Colobus angolensis palliatus | reverse complement strand
CATATTGGCCAGGCTAGTCTCGAACTCCTGACCTTGTGATCCACCTGCCTCAGCCTCCCAAAGTGCTGGGATTACAGGCACGAGCCACTGCGCCCAGCCATAAATATACTTCTAAAATAATTTCTGGGCCAGGTGCGGTAACTCACGCCTGTAATCCCAGAACTTTGGGAAGCTGAGGCAGGTGGATCACCTGAGGTCAGGAGTTCAAGGCCAGCCTGACCAACATGGTGAAACCCCATCTCTACTAAAAATACAAAATTAGCTGGGCATGGTGGCACGTGCCTGTAATCCCAGCTACTCGGGAGGCTGAGGCAGAAGAATCGCTTGAACCTGGGAGGCGGAGGTTGCAATGAGCTAAGATCACGCCACTGCACTGCAGCCTGGGCAACAAGAGCATAACTCTCTGTCTCAAAAGAAAAAAAAAAAATTCTGTCAGTGTTGATCATATATAGGTATTATGAGAAAAGCACTTGATCGAATTCAACTCATGCATATAATCAACCTTCCCAGAAAATTAGGAATAGAACTTTAAGTTCATAAAAACTATATACCAAAAATCTAGAATAACACCATACTTAATGGAGAAGACTTAGATCAATAAGGAACAAGATTTTAATGTTTCCATTAAAATACGGAACACAGTTGCCACTTTCCCCATTACTGTTTAGCATAGTATTAAAGGATCAGTCTAATGCTCTAAGACAAGATGTAAAATGTGAAATTGAAAGAGGAGATAAAACTGTCGTTATTTGTACATTATATGATCACTTCCATTGAAAAGCTAATAAAATAATCAGATGAGTTATTAGAATAACAGTTTAGCAAAATCGCTGGATAGAAAATCAACTTTAAAGGATCAACAGCATTCCTTAGTACCGACAACAAATCAGAAAACAAAGAATAAGATACAATTCATGGAAGCAACAGCTATAAAATACCTAGAAATTAATATATAAACAAGACCTTCGTAGAGAAGTTTTAAAAGCTTTATTGGAAGACACACAAAAGAATCTGTAACTTAAAGATTCTATTATTCTCCTTAAACCACTCTACAGGCCTCAAAGAAGGTGAATTCAATGCAAATTCAATCCTAATCAATATTTCAACTGGATTTTAAATGGAAGTGGAAAAGTCTATTCTAAAATTTATATGGAAGAATAAAAATCCATAATTAGCTGGGCCAACATAGAATAACAAAGATGGGACTTTTTTTTTTTTTTTTTTGAGACAGAGTCTCGCTTTGTCACCCGGGCTGGAGTGCAGTGGCCGGATCTCAGCTCACTGCAAGCTCCGCCTCCCGGGTTTACGCCATTCTCCTGCCTCAGCCTCCCGAGTAGCTGGGACTACAGGCGCCCGCCACCTTGCCCGGGTAGTTTTTTTTTTTTTGTATTTTTTAGTAGAGACGGGGTTTCACCGTGTTAGCCAGGATGGTCTCGATCTCCCAACCTCGTGATCCGCCCGTCTCGGCCTCCCAAAGTTCTGGAATTACAGGCTTGAGCCACCGCGGCCGGCCGTGGGACTCTCTTTACTAGATATTAAGGCATATTGTTAAGTCTATGGTAATAGAAAACAAGATACTGGTGTGGAATTAAAAAAAGCAATGGAACAGAACAAAGCTCAAAAATAGATCTTTCCATATACGAGAACTGGGTATATGATAAAAATGGTACCACAAATTAATGGGAGAAGTATTGATCTGTTAGGTGGCATTGGGAAAACTGCTTCACTAAACGTAGAAGAATAAAGTTAGATCCCCACATTACACAATATACAAAGGTGGATGCCACATGGATTGTAAATGAAAATGTGAAGGCAAAACTATAACGCTCACAGGAGAAAATTCTGGAGGACATCTTTGTGGTGTAGGGAAACATTTCATGAGTAAACTGTCCCAAACACAAACACAAGACAAAAGGTAGATTAATTAAAAAGTAAGGATTTCTGTT
This sequence comes from Colobus angolensis palliatus, assembly GCF_000951035.1. Lineage (NCBI taxonomy): Eukaryota > Metazoa > Chordata > Mammalia > Primates > Cercopithecidae > Colobus > Colobus angolensis. Next base: position 7,478,973 of record NW_012115154.1, on the reverse strand, counting down.
CAATAAAGGATGTCACAGACAAAGTTAAAAGACAGGTAACAGACAAAAGTAACTGATACATCTAAAACTGGTAAGAGATTAATATCCACAACAAGACACCAAAATGCAATTGCACAATGAGCAAAGACCAGCACCCAACTGACAGAAGGGAAGACTAACTGTCACCTTGTTTTTGGTAATAAGGAATTGAACATAACCTAGCTATCCACTGTGAGGGGAACAGGTGTGTATAACGTGGTGCGTGCACACTAGGGAATCTGTGCAGCAGTAAGAAGCAACACCCCGAATGGACGCATAGCAACATGGATGCATCTAAGTAGAAAACAGGAAACATGGTTATCACAGTACCATTGGTATGAATTAAAATTGTATACATAAACACAATACTGCTTACTTTGAAGAATGCCTGCAAAACAAGGGGCGCATATCAAAAAAGTAAGAGTGGAGACTATGGGACAGAGCAGAGTGGGGACTAAGGAAGAGGAGAAACTTAATGGATAATGAAGTGAGGGAATGAGTTCTCGAGCTGACTGATGATGACAATGTGCTATGAATCAAGGCATATGATTGACGTATTACTTTGCATTTGAGTACAAAGTAGAAAGAAATTATCCACAGCACATACTCACATATAGTTTGAAACTACAGAAGGCATTTGACTACAGAAAGACAGACTGAGGCTATCATGGACTCCCTGCGGAGCCAGGTCCTTGGAATGGCAGAGCAGACAGAGCTAGATCTTGGTGACACGGAGTCACTCCATGACGCTTCAACTAAACCATGTATCTGTAAGACCACTCAGATGAACCAGAAGATTCCCTTGACTTTTTCATCCAGGGGTTTCTGATACCTGTGATGAAACCATTTTAACTGCTATCTATCTATGCCTGTACTTTAAGCAATAACTACACCAGATTTTTAAACAACACTATAACTTCACTTCTATACTTTTGGGAAATTAGGGGACCAAGAGGAAGCATACATTTAAGAAGTAAAAAGACAAGAGACAGAATAATAGTAGCCACCATTTATAAGCTCTTATTATGTGCTAGGCACTGTGCTAGGTGCTTTCCATACCTTGTCTCTAATCCGAACAACACACCCGTCTGGGGTCCCATCCCTGTGCAGATGAGGAAATGTGCTTGAAAGGGAAAGCGTCTTGTCTAGAGTGACACAGCTTCACAAAGGGGTCCTGTGAACCCGTCTGTCTGCTGTCAACCTGTTCTTCACACCACGCCACCCTACTAGAAAAGATGATGGGGAAATGAAGAAGGGACAAACACAGAGACACAGAAGAGGCAAATAAACAGAAGGAGAAAAACCAAGCTATGCCTAGGCACATACGGAGGACCGACGTTTTCTGAAGCAAGGACACTCATGACATGTCAGAGTATGCCTGCCTGAGAAGAGATTGTCATTGCCTTGAAAAGTGTATGATCCCACGATTAACCCAACCCTTACTAAATTCAAAGGCATCTCTTCTGCCTGTTTCCAATTATCAAAAATCTTAAACAAAAGACTGATGTTCTCAAGTATTTCTCAAAGCTTCGTATGTATAGGAAGCAGTGGTACAGATTTCAGACAGACTCAAATCTAGTTAGATCATTTATTGTCCATGGCAAAGCAAACTTTGACTGTCCATTTGCATTATATACAGATGGCAAATATATAAAGGATATTGTGGTTTACCTCTGATAGTAACCTAATCACCCATCAATAAGTGGTATCACAACTATAGAATACTATGAAGCTGTTCAAAGAACCAGACAGACCTCTATGTACGGTGAAATAACCTCCAAGATTAACTTAAAAATGCTAGATACAGTGTATATGGATGCTAAGTTTATGTATTTATTTATTTTTGAGATGGAATCTCACTCTGTGGCCCAGGCTGGAGTGCAGTAGCACGATCTTGGCTCACCGCAACCTCCACCTCCCAGGCACAAGCGATTCTCCTGCCTCAGCCTCCTGAGTATCTGGGATTGCAGACATGCGTCACCATGCCCGGCTGATTTTTTTGTATTTTTGGTAGAGATGGGGTTTCACCATGTTGGCCAGGTTAGTTTCAAACTCCTGACCTCAAGTGATCTGCCTCCCTTGGCCTCCCAAAATGCTGGGATTACAGGCGTAACCACTGTGCCCAGCTATGTATGCTGAGTTTATATTATAAACTCAGATACATATCATTGCTTTTAACTGGAGAAATTGATAGGTGGTTGCTCTGGGGAAGGAAGATGGGACCGTGGGTAGGAAGATTTGCTTTGCACGCATTATATCCCCATGTACTTTGTACTTTTTTTCCCTAACAAATATAAACTTTTTTTTTTTTTTAAAAGACACAGGGTCTTGCTCTGTTGCCCAGGATACATCACTGCAACCTTAACCTCCTGGGCTCGAGTGATCCTCCCACCTCAGTCTCCCAAAGCAAAATACATCTTTCTTTTATTTTTTTTTTTTTTGAGATGGAGTCTTGCTCTGTCGCCCAGGCTGGAGTGTAGTGGCGCGATCTCGGCTCACTGCAAGCTCTGCTTCCTGGGTTCAAGCGATTCTCTTGCCTCAGCCTCCCGAGTAGCTGGGACTACAGGTGTCCGCCACCATGCCCGGCTAATTTTTGTATTTTTAGTAGAGATAGGGTTTCACCATGTTGGCCAGGCTGGTCTCAATCTCCTGACCTCAAGTGATCCGCTCGTCTCTGCCTCCCAAAGTGCTGGGATTACAGGCGTGAGCCACTGCGCCTGGCCAACACATCTTTATTTTCAATCAAGCAGTTTATTGTATTTTCCCTCCGAGCCAAATCCAGTGTTAGGATCTACTAAGGTCTGAGTGGAAGAAATATACGCCTTCCTTTCCCCTTCTTCCAGTGATGAGACAGGGAGAGGCCCCTTCCCATTTCTTTCTCCCTCTTTTCAACCAAAAAGTCACCTATTTGTTACACAAAACAATACTCACGTTATCTATGTTCATAGAAAATATATTTAAGTAAAAGGAAAAATAAGAAAAAGTACTGATACCACCACTCTACATTTTGGGGTGTATGTTCTTTTGTGTATTTTCTAATGCATGTATGTACACACACATGTATTTACACTTAACAATCACCCAGGATGGAGGGCAGTGGCGCGATCTTGGCTTACTGCAACCTCCGCCTCCTGGGTTCAAGTGATTCTTGTGTCTCAGCCTCCTGAATAGCTGGGATTACAAACGTGTGCCACCATGCCTGGCTAATTTTGTATTTTTAGTAGAAGACGGGGTTTCTCCATGTTGGTCAGGCTGATCTCGAACTCCCAAACTCAGGTGATCCACCCGCCTTGGCCACCTTTTAAAATTTAATGTTAATTGGAATTACATTTACAAAGTGTCCCATGCCAAATACTCTTGGTAGAAATACAAGTTTTTTAAAAAAATTTGTTTAACAATGACACCTTTATATGTTTACAAGATGGTGAAAACATGGTTAAGTACAGTTCAATTACATGACCACAGGATTTTCTAGTTTTGTCAAAAATCATCTTGAGTACTGCTGACAAGAACACACTTTTGCAAAACTGTCCTTAAATGATAAAGGCACTTACAGTCCCCCTCATCCCCTAATGTATGAGGTCTATGCCTTTTGAATTTCTTAGTTCTTTTCATCTTCATGACAACACACTGAAAATACACTTAAAAGGAAAAAATAAAAAGCACTCATACCATCACTCTATATTTTGGGGTGTATGTCCTTTTTGGTATTTTTTCCTACAACCCCATTTCAACAATAACCTTTTTTATATTTTCTATGCAGATCACACATACACTTAAAAATAATGAATTATCCACTTTCTCTGGTAAGTTGCTTTCTCTCTCTTCATCCTTCTCCCACCCCTTACCTGAATTTCTTCTTTTTTTTTTGTTGAGACGGAGTCTCACTTTGTCACCAGGTTGGAGCGCAGTGGCGCGATCTCGGCTCACTGCAACCTCTGACTCCCTGGTTCAAGCGGTTCTCCTGCCTCAGCCTCCCAAGTAGCTGGGATTACAGGCACATGCCACCACGCCCAGCTAATTTTTGTATTTTCAGTAGAGACGGGGTTGAATCATGTTGGCCAGGATGGTCTCAATCTCCTGACCTCATGATCCGCCTGCCTCTGCCTCCCAAAGTGCTGGGATTACAGGCGTGAGCCACTGCGCCCAGCCTCTCACCTGAATTTCTAAAGTTGAATTATTTTTGTATGATTCCCCCATCTACATTTCAAGTCCTGACCATAGTAGCATCACCAAATATACACATACCCTATTACCCAAAAAACCTAGAGTGAGTCACAATTAAGGACTCCCACACTCTGCCTTCCTGTGCTTGTCCAAACATGCCCCTCACAGCAGATGATCTACCTTCCTGATTTGGCCAAATTCCACCAATTCTTGGAGGCCCACCTCAAACGCCATCCATCGCACTGAGTCTTCCCAGATTACTCCAGTCCCATTTCTTCCCCACTATGAACTCAAATGTTAGGTGGCAACAGACCACACCTTTGTGACAAATTTTGAACCATTATCTTTTAACTTATCATGTGACTGCAAATTGTGAGTATACTGGGAGGCAGGAGACTGTGTCCTTTGCTTCTTGTACCCTGTAAGCCTAGCACAGTGTGATATGGGCAGGAGATACTTCCCCAGAGCTGACAGTGTGATGTTAGAACCCAAGGTAACTCAATAACACAACAGACACAAGGGTAGTATGTACATTCCTCTTTATTTAATACAACAACAAACACGTAACATATACAAAAAGAAAAAACACTCATTAAAAGGCCCTGTCACAAAGGATAGACAGGAAACACCTACACTGAATCAAATAAGGCTCTTGCTTCAAAAACAGGGGTTTGCTAGCTACACCTGGAATATGAGCAAGGCTGTTGCAAAAAAAATTAAAAAAAAAAACCAAAAAAAAAAAACAAACCACAAAAATCCCTGCACTGAAGGAGTATATTCATGGGAGTAATTTACTAAATTCACAGGTCCATATTTAGGAATGTTTATGCCCTCTCACATATCCAAAATTCATCAGGGTTTTATGAAATGTGTGATTTTGGTTAAAAAAATTTACCTGTCCTTCTTTTTTCTTAGGAAGGAGTGATAAGAGCTTTCTAAAAACTAGAGACAAGCAAACCACCCAAAGTTTGAAATGTTTTACCATTAAAGTTCAAAGGGCACGTAGAACTGAGAATGCAAAGGCAAGATGGCAGTGGGAAGAAGAACGTGACTTCTGCGTCATTTCCTGGTAGCTAGCGTTTAATTAACCAAATGGAAATACCTCGGCTCAGTGCAGGGTTCAGTAGCAGCAGTTTGTCCATATTCCTGCTCCGATTTGAGCTGGAAATTAAACAAGCACCAGTTCATCTCAAAAGAGCCTTATACAAACACACACACACACATACCCACACCCATTCACATGTCATCACCACCCCCTTTTATTTAAATTTATTATTATTATTTTTTTACTAAAATACAAAAAAGGGAGACAGGTATATTTACAAAAATCCATGGCTGGTACAGTACATAATTTTTAAGACACACTAAATGCTACAATCTTTCAGGTCCTGAGATTATTACAAATATCAACTCAAAGCTTGTGTTCAGGTCCAGTTTTTAAAGGAGGAAAAAAAAATCCCAAAATATTAAGTCACACACTTATTTGAAATACAGTATATCCCTTCAAATTAGCAAAAACACACCTCCGTATCAGCAAATGCAATACAGTAATTCGTGCCTTTCACCTAGAGGACCATCAACTCTTTAGGCTCCTTCGAGATTGGTTTTGAAACACGTTGGCACCTGTCAGGTGTGGAGGTGGCTAATGTACGAGGAAGATGTAACTGGAGGGAAGTTCCTCTGCAGAGTGAACATTCCCTGTATAAACACATCCTGTTTTTCCTTGGGCTACCAAACAAGTCTTTCCCTTATCACAATTCACACCACAAGGGTTAGAAGTATGTGCTCACCCAGACTAAAAATCAGAATCCTTATTTCCAATCAGTTACAGCAAATAGGCCTGGAGCTCTGTAATCATTTTTACAACTGCAAATAAACTTTCTTGCTTGTAAGAAAAGAGAGAAAACACCCATCACCTAGTTACCTTGGTAGATTTGGATTAATGTATTATGGGGGGCACAAAACTGCCACCAGCTGGAGATTTATTTTCTTAAGTTTCAGGGTGTTTAACAAATGAAATGTAAGGGCAAGCCCCAGATTTACATACTCTCTGAAAGACCAATTTGGTATTTTTGATACTTTCTAAAATAAAGTAAGTTTTCAGTGACAACCAACAAAAGGGCAGTGCAAAGCTTGAATCTTTTCTCTGGAGGCTTGCCATGGATCACAGGAAATTATTTGTAGGTTGGGAACCTAGCTCTAATGGGGAAGGGCCCATTGATTATCTGAAGGTCTCAGAAGGTATATGTAATTAATTACAAAGGCATAGCCAAGACTCAAAAATAGGTGACCAAAGTTGGCCAACTTTCCAATTAACTATGTAAAACAGTAATACTTCTGTCAACTGAGAATAAGTTCTTTTTAATTCCTTTAGACACTATTGGGGTAACCCTTGGTAATTTTGCAGGTACAGTAAAGAAAACCCAATTTTCTGACAGAGAGCACACTAGCCCTACACACAGCAGGGATATGCAAAAAAGGAGGAAAGCTTATGGCTGCAAGCACAGCGAACACAAGGTAGCTAAGAGCTGACAACTGATGGGCAGGCTGTCACACAGAAAAACACGGCAACTGGCTGGTCTTGGTGGATACACCTAAATGTGCTTTGAGGGCAGATGGTGTTGTTAACTTCAAAAACAGAAGTATTTCCATGTTATCTTGGGTAATAGTCATCTCGCTTGTATTTATTAGGTTTCCATTAGTGTTCTATTATAAAATATTTAAAACACAGATTTACAATAAAATCATTATATTATTATTAGCAAAGTGGGAACAAATAATGTATAGAAAATTTTGTGAGGAACAAACATAAAATTTGATTCATATGGCCTGTTTGCAAAAGTAGGCTTATTTGAGGGGGAGTATGAAAATAAGCAAGGCAGACTGTTACAAGAAATAGCTCCTAATAAAGATCTCCATCTCTTTAGAATAACCTTGAAAAAGTAACAAGAGGAAGTCATGAAATGCCGCATTATACAGTAGCAAAATCTATTTTTTAATACAAAGGAGAAGAGGACAAAAAAAACCCCCTCTAGTCCCAGTGATGACCACTGATGACTGTAAGTCCCAGATACAGAGACCCTAATAATACTACTGCGATTCTGAAAAGCATTCCTGACTTAACAGTTTGGAAAAGTGTCGGAAGTTTAAGTACTAACCCACTATGAAATGGAGACACACAGGAAAGACAGAGAAGTAGAACTATTACAATATGAGGAAATTGAAGATCACAAGTAGCTACTTTCAAGCAAGTGGTACTGTGAGAGTCTATGAGAAAAATAAAATTTAATATCACATTATTCAAAGGCAGTCTGATTAAAATTCTAAGAGAGTCCCTGCCCGAGTCCTCTGCTGGGATGTAAACAGTCTTCTAAAGCAGGCCTGCACAGGGTTTTACTTTTCAGTTCTATGGGCACACAGGATAGGTTGCCAGAGTGAGTGAGAAGAGGATGTAAAAGACAATTTAACCTTTCCTCCCCAGACTCCTAATATACAACTCATATTCTAGAGTAGCAATATGATTAAGAGCTCTGAATAAAGAATGAAGACCAAAGGAAACCAAGAAAGAAGAATTCAACATTAATATTCAAAGCTATTTTTAATTAGAGTTTGACCACCCATTCAGCTCTATAAACCTGAACATTGTGTCATATAATCTAAAACTCTCAGAATTGAACACTGGGATGATTTTATCATTAACAACCCAAAGACATTCCACGATACTAACTACAGCTTTGCACCAGTGAAAGGATCTGTAGATAGTTTTTGAATGCAGAGTTCACATTTTAGGATAGATGAACACACAAAGTATCTCTATTTTATGCTTCTGTTAATTTTCCCTAGAGGAACAAACACACATTCAACAAAAACCCTTATGCCTTATTTCTTTGGGTCTTAACATTTGTTATCTGAGAATGGAAAAGACAGGGACATGTAAAAAAAAAAAAAGGAGTATGTTTGTCTGCATAGTTGATATTTAGAGGCTACTAACTAAGGCCTTATCTGGAAAAAGCAACAAAAACCGAAAAAGTCACACACACACACACACACACACACACACACACACACACACACACACCCCTATCATTAGAGATTCAATGGACCTTAGCCAATTCTGGAAATTAACCAGATGCTTTGTCTGCTTGGACCTGGTGCTTTCTACTGACTCACTTGAACCTGATAAAATTGGTTCCTCATCCCCCACATTCTCCTTTCCTGACCCTGAATATGTGCTACAATTTAAATTTACACACACACTCCAACAATCATTGCTCAGCATTTAGCCCCAACTAAAACTGCAGCATCCATTTTTTTTCCTGTTGTTACTATTTTCAATGATAATGGGAAAATTCTATGTAGTAGTACTACTTAATATGCAGGGATGGAAGGTGGGATAAAATGATCTTCGTCTCTTCCTGGGAGCTGGGAGAAACATGTTTCCTTCTACCCTGACCTTCCCCACCCCAACGCAGTTAGAAAGTGAATCCTGCCTTCCGTCTCCCATTTTCTGACAACCTGAGCAGCTGACGGCTCCACCTCTTTCACGGGTTGAAGAAGCATGAATTACAAAGGTGCAATGGCTACAAGAGTACCCAGCTGGCTGTGTGTAGTGTTCACCTCTTCAGTGCAGAGCTGGATACACCTACAGTTAATGGAATTAGTACACAATCTCTGATTTGCAAGAATGAGGAGACATCCTACTCATTCTTAGAAAGTTAAAAAGCTTAGCTATCCGTCCCCAAACAAGCAATAAAAGGAAATTAGACTGAGAGGATGGGAAAGTGAGGCAGTTAAAACTTCCAGGATCATTTATCAACTCCAACAACCAAGCATCATAACTTTATCTAACTTTAGCTCCATAACCTTGACAAAAATCACAACACTGTAAAAGGCTAAAAAAAAAAAAAATACACCACTTAAACTTAGTGTTATCTCTCTCCCTTGTTAACCTGAAACTAAACATTTTATCCCACTTCAAAGATAATGTTTAAATAACAAATACGTATCTAAATTAAAATTCCAGTGATTTTTTAATTTAAAAATCGTAGGGTGCTTTTTATACTTATTATAAGGAAAACATTTTTTAGCCTCTGCAGGAAGATGATAATACTATTTTTAATTATATAGGACATTTTACAAAAACTCAAAATATTTTTGAAATAGTAAAGTCTCTGATATCCCTGGGAGGTAGGTGAATATGATTATACCCAATTGTCTAATGGGTAATCTGAGGCACGAAGGTTAAACGATATTCCCCCTAGACATAGTCATTCAAGAATAACACTTGTGAATTCCAACTGCCTGGCAAGTTTTGCTCTCAGGTAACACTACCAGGAGCTTCTGCTTTTTCCTTTTAAGCCACTAGTCTCTTCTTTCCAATTAGAATGTATTGAAAAGGGGGCACTCACTAGGTATATTAGTACTGGGTTTGAGGGATGGTTCAACTTGGTCTCCCTTAACATGTCTATTTGTTTTCAACAAGAAATCGATGAATCTCAGATACTGAAAATTATGTTATTTTGCTCAAGGGAGAAATCTAAATAACAATAAAATCAGATTAAGCCAAATGTAATTATCTAGCAAATAAAAAGCAAAAGGAAAATCTCTCAAGAATGCTATAGATTATATGAATGTTTTCCTCAGCATCTGAAGTCTTTCTACTTCTGAGTTTATTAACCTTTTAACAGATAGATATGCAGCTATATGATTTCTTCAAAAATCATTTTCCAGAAGAAAATATGATACATTTTTAACATTGCAAGTTGCTAACTTCCTTCTAAACTTAGATACCATATCATGGTTCTAACGCTAGCCTTCTCACATGTTTAATCTAGCGCACCTTACCAATGTGACTTGCAAGGTACTCTTGTTATTCCAATGCTTTCTCCTGTATTACTTATGCCAAGATTAAAGAGCAAAGAAAAGTGGGTTACATCTAAGAATAGTCAATGATTCACTAAGTTTATTTTACTTGTAGTAACTGACGTGTGTGTGTGTTATTATTGTTAACTTCTACAAGCAGATATTCAAAGGGCAAAGATGGCCTCTTGTGAAAAGATACTTTTCTTTTTTTTTTTTTTTTATTTGAGACGGAGTCTTGCTCTGTCGCCCAGGCTGGAGTCAATGATTCACTAAGTTTATTTTACTTGTAGT
>NW_012115154.1:7455123-7468585 GCF_000951035.1 Colobus angolensis palliatus | reverse complement strand
TATTTGAGACGGAGTCTTGCTCTGTCGCCCAGGCTGGAGTGCAGTGGCCGGATCTCAGTTCACTGCAACTTCCGCCTCCCGGGTTCACATCATTCTCCTGCCTCAGCCTCCCGAGTAGCTGGGACTACAGGTGCCTGCCACCACGCCCAGCTAATTTTTTGTATTTTTAGTAAAGACGGGGTTTCACCATATTAGCCAGGATGGTCTCGATTTCCTGACATCGTGATCCACCCGCCTCGGCCCCCTAAAGAGCTGGGATTACAGGTGTGAGCCACCGCGCCAGGCCGAAAAGATACTTTTCTAATCCACCCACTTTAATCAACTAAAAGCAATGGAATAAACAAGGCAGAAGTTTTGCAAACATTGAAAGGGGAGTATTTGGAAAGGATGCAATGGTACAGCAGCTCCTAGTTTTATATATATGTAATGTATGGATCTTACATATATATCCATATACATAGAAAGAAAAGGAAGAGGGTTACAGCATGACATGACGTTGGCAAGTGTGAGATTCTTTCTCCTCAATCCCCTGACTTATCAGTCTGTACTTTAAGATAATCTGACAATGGTTTCAAAAGAGGGGAAAAAAGAAAGAAAAAAAGGCACTTAACAAAGACAAAGGCCTGAATTGAGCATGTTTTAGAGGAGTAATATAAGCATTTTACCAGAGCTAAATGATTTACAAAGAGTTCAACTTTTCCCCTTAAAATTTTATAAAATAAAATTGCATAACATGTTTGTGATCAGTCATTTATCTACTACTGCACTTTTCTTCTGCTTCATTATTACAAACACAAAAGTCCCCCCAAAAGCAAAAAACAACAATCATACATGCACAACAGAAAGTAAAAGTGCCTCTTTTGAGAACATTAGGTCAGCAGAATTACAGTGCTGAAGCACAGGACAGTTCTCAAGTTTGGCCTGATTATAGATTTTTCTCATTCTTCTATTTCCAACTTTAAAAAAACAAAACAAAAAACAAAAAAGCAAACAGAAATTCCAAACCTAAATAATAAAAACAACATAGGGACCAGTGTGCTTTTGTGGTACACTCCTAAAATAAAGTATCCTAATTCTATACATGAGTCAAATTAGAGGACAAAACATCCTAGAAATAAAGAACTGTAAATTAGATTAAAGTCAACCAATACAGGCAAAGTTCATTTTACAAATGTAGCAGCAAATATGATAGATCACTGGAGTTCTAAGAGATGATCCCAAAGGACACAGAGTTCTCATAACCAATGGCAGTTTGAATAACAGTAGAATTTTTGTTTCAGAAAATGTCTTGAACCAAGTATAGGTGGAAAGGGATGTGGGAGAGGGCAACCAGAGGAGAAAGACTAGATAAGAGGTGCCTGCCCTTTCCAACCCTGGGTAGTAAACAATTTAGATCTGCTTTGGGAAAAAAATATCCTGGGTTAAAAATCATGTCCAATAAGTTGTTTTCAACCAGGTGTCAAACCCACAGTATTCCAACACATATGTGCCCGGTTCTTCCCCTTACCTTCGTGATTCAATAAACCCTATTCAATGTCCATGATATGAAAAATGTAATTTGGGCTAACAACATCCATCAGAGGGGTGGTGGGCACGAAAGAATGCATTATCACCATCTTCTCATTCCCGCCAAGTATCACAATTTTATGACTACAGATTAGCCTCATTTCCTTTCCCAAAACCTTTTCCTTCAGGCTGTTTTAAAATCATGATTTCATTTACCCTCCGACCTCAAAAGCATATAAGAATTATAATTGACTTATAGTGGAAATTATTGCTTGCATTTATTCTGGATGCTCTGAATGAGCTTGACACTTTGCTCCCAGTCTCCAACTGAGGCTCAGCACAGCTATCTCCGAGGACAACTCTGCTGACTGTTATTGCTTGTGAATACTGAGGATTAACTTGTATGTACAGTAACAGCTTATATATCAGTGAAGGCAATTTAAAATATAAAACAGTTGAAAACAAACAGCTTAATCTTCCTGAATCAAGAATCCCGAGGAGTGGGATATAATCATGTGTGCTAATTATTTTTGCATTTGGATGTTGCTAATGCTCTTCAGAAATACACGTTGCTCTATAGATATCCTTTCCAATGACTCACCGTTTTAAAAAATAACATAATTTGATTTTTAAGTGCAAAAATACAGTATGAGTCACAAGTCTCTGTGCTAAAAAATAACCAATTTATATGTTTGTTTTTAGTAATAAAAACGGTAAAGACAGGTGACCATAAAGTATGGGCACCTTTTTCAATGTTATGATCTAGAAAAGAAATAGATTAGTATTTACATGTAGAAACTCTCTGATCATACTTTATCTATACAGAAATACAAGGATGTTTGACTGATTCACACAACATAAAAGAGGGGTCCTGACTGAAATGAATGTAAGTTGTCAGTGCAGATGGGGGTTTAAAGTAGGGATCTGACAGCAGTCCTCAAGGAATCAAGACTAAAGAGAACACAGAAGAATCTCCATATTATATTCTTGGAGCCAAGGGCCTTCAGATATTTTTATTGGTTAGTATAAAATGTTACAGGGAAAAGAACTGATTATCCTGTTCTTTTCTAATGATGAGAGTCACCAGGGATCTTCACATGGCATGATGCAGAATTGATGGTTTTCAGAAATTCAAATGATTTTTTGACTCAAACTAGTCATTTATATGAATTGATGGTTTTAAGAAATTCAAATGATTTTTTGACTCAAACTAGTGATTTATATGAATACGTGTGTATGTATATATACATACACACATATATACAAGTATTCCGGAAGAGAGATTAATATGCACTTCGACTTCTCTTGTGGTATGAGAAGTAAAACAAAGGTTACCTTCCCAAAGGAAAATCTCATCACTTCCCCTAGTATTAAGCAAAGACCTTTTTATTCAATTTTCATAAAAGCAAGAGGTCCACTACATTTGAAAAAATAAAAAAATTGGGCAAGCTTCCCTAACTGAAACCAAGCAAATATTCATCAAACGTATTGAATTCAAGTCAAACCTCTGTGACATCCTTCCAGTATCCTTCCAAAATATCTACTGGGGTTCATACTATATCCATATTTGTTTTATTGATAAACTAAATTCTTAAGAGTCAAGAAATTATATCAGTGATTCCTTTGAAATAATCCTTTCCCTTTACTGTAACAAGTTCTTGGAACTAAAGTTTTCAGTTATTTATTAACTTTTTTGCTAGGAAGCAAGCCAATGTGACTTTGAAGTCAAAATATAGGCATACAGATCTAAACAGATCTGTGGTTATTTATTCACAGTCCTGTAGGATATCTGGGACTTTTGCGTATAAAAGAAAAAAGGGCCTGGTTAATACTCTTAATTGAGTAATCTAACGGTATAGGGTAATGTGTAATAAACACATATGCAAGAAATGTTGCCACTACCAGTCTATTGTTTTTTTAGGTTAGTGTGTCATTACAAATGGATCAAGCTTATACCATTTAGAGTTTACACCATTCTCTGATACAGTTTGAAAATATAGAGAAGCTTAAAAAACTAGAATAATACAGCCAAAAAAAAAAAAACAAAAAACAAAAAACATCAAATCAAATGCATCCAAGGAGAACCATAAATTTTTCCCTTAACATCCTTTGTTGAATATGCTATTTGCATAAGGAAGCTATAATAACTAAGGAGTCTTATTTGCTGCAGATTTACTCACATATCAATACACTGAGTAAATATTAGTAAAGCTTTAGGATCTCAAATGCTCCAAACAATTTCACTACACTGGATACAAGGAGTAAAAATACATTGTGATTGTGATCCTAATGTGATTCCTCCCTTTAAAATACCATCTTAAAAATTCGAAAACTATATTCATGCCATTTGAATGACCAATGAAGAAACATAGTGTACATTTCTACCTGTTTATACCAACAGCTAATAATCACCTGAAGGACCACTAGCTAAAAGAACAGAAGGAGAAGTTGTGAAGTTAGATGAATTGGGGAAACTTAAGAGATTATGTTGCTGCAAGGGCTAATAGCAGCAAAGCAATAACCCTGTAAAGATCCCCATTTCTCAAGAGAAAAATGTGAACACAGTCACATTTTAACATCAAGAATGGAAATAAGAATTAACCAGTCAATACTAGATGCACAAATCACCTGAAGAAAAGAGTTAAGTACCTGCTCCTGAATGGAAGATGAAATTGACCCTTTTACAAAAAGGGGACATCTAGGTTTCATCTCTTCAGAGCAACAGGCTCAACTTCCTGATTTTTAAAAATCTAGATGATTTAATAATATATATCACTGTGCTAAAATAACTTTCCTGAAGGATCTTTAGTCCACTGATTTAGGGGAGTTGCTACACACTGGAGAAGATTCAAGTTTGTTCAGGATTTTTGAGGGTATGGTATTTCTTCAGCTACTGTATATCGGAGATAGAATCACTATTGTTATTATTTTTTGTGGCAAATTTGCTACACAGTCCACTCAAATAGACATGATCATTATTCCTGACAAACTGGCCTAATTCCAGTTTTTAATGCCTTTTATTAGCAATGATGTCTATTAAGTGTTCAGATCCAACCCCCAGGATGGATGGAGTTTGCCCAAATTCTCTTGACTTCCTTCTTCCTCCCCCGGGAAAAATCAAATTTGTATTTCTGTGGGTTTGACAACTGAGTCTCTTTCAAGTCTATTAATACGGTAACTTTGTCATTCTTTAGAAGAGACCAAAGGTCACTAACTTTGCACAAAAGCATTTCTTCCTCCTGCACCTGGCTTTGCTCAAGTAATGTTTTCTTTTCTTTTTCCTCCTCACCACAGTGCTTGGGACGAGAGAATGTAAACATCGACAGAAACAGCAGCCCTATGACCACATAAGTACTTTCCCATCAGGTAGATTCCATCAGTCAACTAAACATTTCGTCTCCTTTGCTTGCTGGGCAGTCACTGAGATTTCCGTGGTAATTTAGAGTCCCCTTTACTTTGGCCTCCATCTGAGAAAAAGAGATATTAAATTGGTATGGGTCCATATGTTAAAAAAAACCAGGTAAGAAAAACAAAGCAAAAAGAACAATTAACTTTTATCTTTTGTGGATGACATCTCGGAAAAGATATAACTTTTAATATCTTGCATGCCATATAGCATTCTAGAGGTTGATAAAACATCATGGAGATAAAAACTCAAGAAAAATGATCCTCTTCTCTCAAATGACTGTGGTTTTCAGTGTTCTATAAATACCATTTCAATAAGTTTTTATTATTTACGTCCCCGCCAATTGTGTCAAATGCTGTAAGAGGGTTATCAAGGAACCAGAAGACACAATTCCTACCTCAGAGGGACCCACTACATCTTTCAATTCCTTTAGAAGACAGGTCAACTTCATTTTTTTTTTTGTAAGTGAAATAAAATTTCAAGCCAGGACACAGCATTTCATAATTCCTGACTGTGTAAACAAACGTAGCAAACTTTTAATCTGTAGTGAAAAACATTCAGCTGAGTCTGTGTGCTCATTCTAACCTAGCTTTAAGTGACAGGAAAAGTCTGCTAATGGGACAATGCTCTTTCTTTTCTTTTTTTTGAGACGGAGTCTTAGTCTGTTGCTCAGGCTGGAGTACAATGGCGTGATCTGGGCTCACTGTAACCTCTGCCTCCCAGGTTCAAGCAATTCTCCTATCTCAGCCTCCCGAGTAGTTGGGATTACGGGTGCACACCACCACGCCCGGCTAATTTTTGTACTTTTAGTAGAGACGGGGTTTCACCATGTTAGTCAGGCTGGTCTCAAACTCCTGACCTCATGATCCACTCACCTTGGCCTCCCAAAGTGCTGGGATTACAGGCGTGAGCCACCATGCCCGGCTGTTTCTTTTTTAAAGAGAGAGTCTTGCTATGTTTTTCCAGGCTGGAGCGCAGTGGCTATGCACAGACGCGATCATAGCACACCACAGCCTCAAATTCCTGGGCTCAAGTGACCCTCCTGCCTTAGCCTTTTAAGTAGTGGGACCACCGGTGTGTGCCAGTTCAAAATAATTTCTATTTTTACACACTGCTGTTTAAATGCTTGCAGAAAAAATGTTGATTATTGCATTTAATCCTCAACTAAATTACCTACAAAAACTGACCAGGAGGAGAGGAAAGGGGGATACCAGGGCAAGGGTAGGGCCCCATGACCTGGAGAGCCAACAGAATATGGAGAAAGTCTCCAACAGGTCATGGCCTTAGCAAGAAAAATGAGGCCTCAAAGACAACCCAGGTCTGACAGCAAAGGCCAGGGAAAGGAAACCTTTTATTCTGAGGGAAGAGGCATGAATGGCAGAAATACACAGGTGAAAAGGAACAAATTTGACCAGGGTTTGGCAAACTACAGCCCATAGGCCAAATCTGGTTCCCTGCTTGCTTTTGTATGTAAAGTTTTATTTATAGTCATACTTATTTGTTTAAATATTCCTTATGGTTGTTTTTCACTACAATGGTCAGTTGAGTAGTGGCGACAGAGACCATATGGACTGCAAAGACTAAGATTAAGATATTTACTATTTGGCCCTTTACAGAAAAATTTTACTGAGCTTTTACACTAGATAAAATTAATTAACATTAAGGCAGGCCGGGCGCGGTGGCTCAAGCCTGTAATCCCAGCACTTTGGGAGGCCGAGGCGGGCGGATCACGAGGTCAGGAGATCTAGACCATCCTGGCTAACACGGTGAAACCCCGTCTCTACTAAAAACTACAAAAAACTAGCCGGGCGAGGTGGCGGCGCCTGTAGTCCCAGCTACCCGGGAGGCTGAGGCAGGAGAATGGTGTGAACCCGGGAGGCGGAGCTTGCAGTGAGCTGAGATCCGGCCACAGCACTCCAGCCTGGGTGACAGAGCGAGACTCCATCTCCAAAAAAAAAAAAAAAAAAAAAAAAATTAATTAACATTAATTGAGCTCTTACTATGCACCAGGTGCCATGCTAGAAGCTTTAAATCAATTATTTTTTTATTAGATTCTCATATGAAGTCATTAAAAACATTTGTTGTCTCCAGTTTACAAGCAAGAGAAAGTGATGTTCAAACAAGTTAAACCTATTCAAACTGGTAGTTCTGTAATTCAAAAATCCAAGTCTGATCCTCAAGTTCAGTGACTTATACTTTAAAATGTTTCTTTTTTTTGAGACGGAGTCTTGCTCTGTCGCCCGGGCTGGGGTGCAGTGGCCGGTTCTCAGCTCACTGCAAGCTCCGCCTCCTGGGTTTACGCCATTCTCCTGCCTCAGCCTCCGGAGTAGCTGGGACTACAGGCGCCCGCCACCTCGCCCAGCTAGGTTTTTTTTGTATTTTTTAGTAGAGACGGGGTTTCACGGTGTTAGCCAGGATGGTCTTGATCTGCTGACCTCGTGATCCGCCCGTCTCGGCCTCCCAAAGTGCTAGGATTACAAGCTTGAGCCACCGCGCCCG
Organism: Colobus angolensis palliatus; assembly: GCF_000951035.1. Classification (NCBI taxonomy): domain Eukaryota; kingdom Metazoa; phylum Chordata; class Mammalia; order Primates; family Cercopithecidae; genus Colobus; species Colobus angolensis. The sequence goes on along the minus strand of NW_012115154.1, from coordinate 7,461,174 downwards.
GCCTTAAAATGTTTCTTAGGGGAAAAATTTTAAACTCTTTTTTTTTTGGAGACAGACTCTCTGTCACCCAGACTGGAGTGCAGTGGCATAATCAGAGCTCACTGTAGCCTCGACCTCCCAGCTACAGGTGATCCTCCCACCTCAGCCTCCCGGGTAGCTGGGACTACAGAGGCACACTACAATGCCCAGAAAATTTTTTGTAGAGATAGCATTTTACCATGTTGACCAGGCTGGTCTCAAACTCCTGGACTCAAGCCACCTGCCTGCCTTGGCTTCCCAAAATGCTGGGATTACAGGCATGAGCTACCATGCCTGGTTGAAAAATTTTAAACTTTTTAACTTTAGTTATTTGGAAAATACTGATAGTCATATTTCCTTTCTCCCTCTGGAATAGCAGTGCTGCACTGATAAACGAGATAGTTCATGTAAGAGCGAACACTGGGGTCTTTCTGAGCCATGAGAATCCTGCCTGTTTAATTCCTTGCAGGTGGCCACATTCATGCCAATCTACTCATGAGTACACTACCCTCAGCTGGATTCATTATACCAAGCAGTTGTCTACACCCAGAGAGGAACTGCTTTAGTCACAGGGCAATTCTCTTTAGATATTTAAACTAGTCAGAGTTCAGGAAGATTGGGATTGCTGACATTTGTGCCACGACTCTCTGTTACCCATTTTACATAACCGTGGTTTTATGCTCATTCTCAAGGGTAAGACTGGGACAGCTCACCACTTAGTTCTTTTGGAGGATTAATGGCAATCTGTTGCCTCAAGATTGCTCCTCAGTTCCCATCTCTGTACTGTGGTTAATGTAAACTGGTTCAAAGATCATTTTTATTTTGATTCAGTGGCCAAAAAAAAAAAAAAAAAAGTGAGGCCTAGTCAACTTCCAAAGTTAAGAGGGCAGCTGAGCAGTTATTTCTGCTCAAAAGATCCTGAAAATGGGCTTCAGAATAATATCAGCGTCTATGGAGGTCAACTGCTGGGGAAAACGAGAAGCTGGAGCCCAGTGTATTTGGCACACTGCCTAATCTGACTGCCTAATGTCAGATTTCAGAGCGATCTGGCTGCCTACAAGGACAGAATGCATACAGCTTGGATCATATTAATTTTTTTTTTTTGAGACAGTCTTACGCTGTTGCCCAGGCCGGAGGGCAGTGGCGTGATCTCAGCTCACCGCAACCTCCACCTCCCGGGTTCAAGCAATTCTCCTGCCTCAGCCTTCCAAGTAGCTGGGACTACAGGCATGTGCCACCAGGCCCAGGTAACTTTTGTATTTTTAGTAGAGATGGGGTTTCACCATATTGGCTAGGCTGGTCTTGAACTCCCCACCTCAAGTGACCTGCCCACCTTGGCCTCCCAAAGTGCTGGGATTACAAGAGTGAGCCACTGTGCCTGGCAGGATCATATTAATTTCATCTCTGCTAAAATGCTGAGACATTTAATGACTAAGAATACAGGTCATGGAGTCAGACTTCCTGGGTTTGAATCTCAGATCAAGCATTTGTTATCTGGGCAAGTTGTGTATTACCTTGGGCAAGTTGCTTACCTCTCTGATTCAGTTTTGTGATCTGTAAAATGGGGACCGTCATCTAAGGACTAAGTTAGCTATCCATGTAAGCTGTCACAAGACTGTGTGGCATTTAGTAAGCTTTCAATAAATGTAAACAATTATCATTACTATACATAACTTTTAACCATCTTATGAATCCTCTCAGTCATCATTTCCACATAATAAACACCTTCAAAAAGGCTTTTAGACTACAGAAGATCTCGTTTACCTATTTCCTTCCTCTTAAAAGGAATTAGTTGCTAATGAGGAATGAGGATTCAGTCTATGAAAATTTGCATTTTCCAGCCTTTGTGATTCAATTCACATTGTTTTCAGAAAAGTATAATCCGTATCTACAAGCCTATACAAATGAGAAAGAGATGAAGAAGGAGATGGCGTCCTCACCGTGAAATGCTTGCTGTGAGTGTGCAGGCAGAGGTGAGTGGGAAAGCGCTGCTGCATGCTGGGCTCCTCCTGGCTGTAAACCCTTGAGTAAATCTGAGAGGAAAACAGACTTGTCAGTCATCTTTAAATTCAGATTGGAGCCCTTTTAGTTCAAAAATGAAAACTGATTTATGTAATGCAGGCACAGCACCTGACTTCGAAGGCCTTCTAAAACTAGAGCACGTTTTTAAAAATTTACTGATTTTAATGTATGTATGCGCACATAACCCAACACAACTGACTTCCTCTTAAAAATTTCATTAAGATGGAAATGTGGTACAGATAGCTTAAAAACTGTATATAAAACCCCGGTGTCCAATAATTTTACTTACTATATATATGTAAACTGCATTTCTTAAGAAAAAACTATAATCTTCATTAACTCCAACTGGACTACTCTTAATAATAAATTTGTAAGGTTTCCTGTTCTGTCAAGCTAGACAGCCCAAGCAAACAGAAGAGCCCCACTTACTCTGAGTTAGGCTATGGTGGAAAGCGGCTGAGGTAGATCCCGAGGTGGTTGTCACTCCAGCTGTGTCCGTTCCAAAGCCAAATATCTCCAAGGGAAACAAGGGCATGGTCACTGGAACAAGGCCACCCAGCATCCCAAAAGGAGTCACATTTTGATTTGTTACAGACAAAGGTGATGTCATGAGAGTCAGAGGTGAGGCATTAGCCAATAATGATGCTCCTGCTGTGGACTGTGCAGAAACCAGGGGTCAAAATACATAAGAAATAAAGTAATCCAAATTGATTTATTTTCTATAACATCCTCACAGATGCAAGACTGTGCTTTACATCTGCTCTGACAGAAACGTTGTGAGACACGCTCTTCATTACCACCGCAGGTTCCTCAGATGCTGTTATTTTAGTGGCACTTATATGAACACTCACACACTCTCTCAATCTACTAATTCCCAACCTTACACTCGCACTCCTCCACTTTTGCCTCCTAGCCCAAATACCTGAACCATGAGTAAACAATCCCATGCAATTTCGGCTGGGTCTCTGAAAATGCTCACTTTACTATTTTTTTTTTTTTTTTTTAAGACAGTCTCGCTCTGTCCCCCAGGCTGGAGTGCAGTGGCCGGATCTCAGCTCACTGCAAGCTCGGCCTCCTGGGTTCATGCCATTCTCCTGCCTCAGCCTCCCGAGTAGCCGGGACTACAGGCGCCCGCCACCTCGCCCGGCTAGTTTTTTGTATTTTTTTAGTAGAGATGGAGTTTCACTGGGTTAGCCAGAATGGTCTCGATCTCCTGACCTCATGATCCGCCCGCCTCGGCCTCCCAAAGTGCTGGGATTACAGGCTTGAGCCACCGCGCCCGGCCCACTTTACTATTTGTCTCATCATCTTTCCTGCAGCGGCTGCTCTAGACTGCTGCTTTCAGGGCCCTACCCAATATCCTTTACTGTCATCACATCAGCTTAGAGAGACCAGGCCGAGGCATTCTTCCTCGCCATGAGCCTCACCTGCCCTTCTCCAAAGCTAACCACCTGACTTACACCATGAATTCTCACCATGTAGAACTCTCTTGTACAAATATCTAGTACTGCACCTCTTCCATGTTTCCTCTGCCTTCTCAGATACAGAAACTTATTATTTCTTTTTATAACCACGCCGTTATTCTAGCTCTTCCTCGATTCCTAGCCACTATCTAATTTGTCTTCCTTTTATTATCAAACAGAATGACAGACTTCAGTTTCCTTAGTTCTAGTCACTTAACTCCTGAAAGCGGTTTTCACTTTATTACTTTTCTGAAATTACACTTCTTAAGGTAAAAGATAAACTGGACAGTGTTTTCACACTCCCCTACCTGGGCTTTGATGCCATGTTTACGAATAAAAACACTGAAATCAGAAATATGCTAACATATTTGGACTGCAGGGAGGACTTTAAAAAAATAAAATAAATAAGAAATATGCTGACCTCGATGGGCTTTCACAGAGAACTTACTTAAATATATTCCCCCTGCCCAAACTCCGCCCCCTTTTTGAGACAGGGTCTCCTGTTGCCCACGCTGGAGTACAGCAGTGCAATCACAGCTAACTGCCATCTCAAACCTCCTGGAGGCTCAAGTGATCCTCTCACCTCAGCCTCCCGAGTAGCTAAGACTACAGGCACATGCCACCATACCTGGCTAACATTTTTCGTATTTATTATACACAGGGTTTCACCATGTTGCCCAGGCTGGGCTCGAACTCCTAGGTTCAAGTGATCTCCTCACTGCCTGTGCCTCCCAAAATGCTAGAATTATAGCGTGAGCCAGAACGCCTGGCAAATGTATTCCTATACCTAGTTTAATTCTTTGAACAGTTTTCTACACAACAATTAAATTTTTTCCATTTTGATTTTTTTAAAAACAGATTTATTATTAATTTTTGAGAGACGGGGTTTCACTCTGTTACCCAGGCTAGAGAGCAGTGGCACAATTGTAGCTCATGGCAGACTCAAACTCCTGGGTGCAAGTGATCCTCCCACCTCAGCCTCCCAAGTAGCTGGGACTACAGGTGTGTGCCACCAGACCCAGCTAACTTTTTAAAATGTTTTTGTAGAGACGGGGTCTATGTTGCTCAGGCTAGCCTCGAACTCCTGGGCTCCAGCAATCCTCACACCTAGGCCTTCCAAAGCACTGAGATTACAGGCATGAGCCACCATGCCTGGCCAACATTTTTCTTTTCTATGTGCACTTACTTACCAACAGGGAGTTAATACAATCAAATTTTCTCATTATTATATATTATCTATTACAGTTTCTGTCATTCTGAGATTTCTTTTGTAGTCTTATTTTACCAAATCCAAATTTTCCTGGTCAAAACTTTGTATTTTTTTTGTTTTCTTTGTTTTGTTTTGTTTTTTTGAGATGGAGTCTCACTCTGTTGCCCAGGATGCAGTGTAGTGCTGCGATCTTGGCTCACTGCAACCTCCACCTCCTGGGTTCAAGCAATTCTCCTGCCTCGGCCTCCTGAGTAGCTGGGACTACAGGCATGTGTCACCATGCCCAGCTAATTTTTGTATTTTTAGTAGAGATGGGGTTTCACCATGTTGGCCAGGATAGTCTCGAACTCTTGTGCTCAAGTGATCTGCCTGTCTTGGCCTCCCAAAGTGCTGGGATTATAGGCGTGAGCCACCGTGTACCTCCAAATCTAAATTTGATCAGAAAAATGGAATTTGTTGACTATTTTAAAAATAATAAATGTTAGCTCTTTCCAGTTTTATTATGTGTATCAATAAGCATTATTAATTAAGGACTTATTCTTTTAAAAATCTTTGTCCTTTTGCTGCTGGTGGGGTATTTCTTAATGTATAAGAAAAATGCAATCTTTCCACACACACATGCCACATAACATTACATATATTTATATACTCAAGAGGTTATGCCACTGCTGAACAAACAAATGAAGAATATCCACAAGCGGCCTTCTTTCTGGTTCTTTAACTGCCTCCCTCCCCTGTTCTCCTTTATTTGTTAATAAAAATAACAAATTTTACAACTGAAATTTATATCCGTAGTTCTGGCCTCTCATCTGTTTCCATCCTGTATATCTGAGAGTTAACAGAGTAATTCCGCTTGAATATCTAGCACCAACTTGACATATCCAAAGCTGAAATCATCTTCTCCATTGGGTTCCCCCATCTTCTGTCAACTGCTTTCACCAGGGAATTCCATTCTTTCCAGTCACTTAGGCTTGAAACCTTAGTTTTCAGGTATCATAAAATGATGACATTATAGTCAACAAACCCATTCTTTTCTGCCAAAATTTTCTCTCACAGGTAAGTACAAACCTTCACCACTCCATGTTTGAACCTGACAGTTTTTATTTGCCAGTCTTTTCCTGTACTGTGCCAACTACGATATACAAAGTGGGTGCATTTAGGAAAAAATTACCAAGTTAGAGATAATAGTATCTTAATGCAATCAGGATAGAAAAGATCCCGCATCAACTTAAAAATGAACCAGTGGCCGGGCGCAGTGGCTCAAGCCTGTAATCCCAGCACTTTGGGAGGCCGAGACGGGCGGATCACAAGGTCAGGAGATCGAGACCATCCTGGCTA
>NW_012115154.1:7442239-7453717 GCF_000951035.1 Colobus angolensis palliatus | reverse complement strand
TGGAGCGCAGCGGCGCGATCTCAGCTCACTGCAACCTCCGACTCCCAGATTCCAGTGATTCTCCTGCCTCAGCCTCCCAAGTAGCTGGGATTACAGGCACACGCCACCACACCCAGCTAATTTTTGCATTTTTAGTAGAGACGGGGTTTCCCCATGTTGGCCAGGATGACCTCGCTCTCCTGACCTTGTGATCCACCCACCTCGGCCTCCCAAAGTGTTGGGATTACAGGCGTGAGCCACTGCGACCGGCTGCAATTAAATTAAACCACATCCTCTACTTTGGTGAGTGTACTGATCCCCTATTTCCCACAACACTCAGAGTAACCTTTTGAAATGCAAATCAGACCATACCAGTTCCCTGTTTAAGAAACTCCAATAGCTTCCCACTGCACAGAGAACAAAATCCAAAAAGTCCTTACTGTGTCTCACAAGGTCCTCTACGACATGGTTCTGGTCTCTCTCTGATCTCACCACCTACCACTCTCTCTCCATGGTCCAGCCATGCAGGCCTTCACTTCAGGCTCTTTTCCATCTCAGTGTCTTCATACAATTGTTCCCTCTGGCCTGAACTATTTTTCCCCTCTTTTCTCCACATGGCTGGCTTCTGCTCATTCAGTTCTCAGATCAAATGTTACCTCCTCAAACCTTCTTCACCTTCTTTATGCTGGCAGCAATAACTCTTTATCGTATTATCCTACAAATTTTATTTTTTCATAAAACTTGTATTTTTGCTTGTCTTCCTACATAGACTATATGCTCCATGAGAGCAGGAATGCTGAGTATGCTGTTCATCCCTCTTTCCCCAGCACCTAGAAGAGTGCCTGGCACACAGTAAACACTCAATAAACATTTGCTTAATGAATGAATGATGTTTTGAATTATAAAGTGGCAAGGAAAAGATTCAAAGAAAATCAGTCAATTAAAGGGTAAGAAACAGGAGGAAACCCCTGTGTGGAAAGTTATTAAATAGAAAGCAAGCAGAGCTAACAACCTGAACACAGAAGGAGTTTACCTTTTGCCATTTGTTAAAGGACCTGTCATTTTCACTTTGCAAATGAGTAGACACCCACAGATGCCTTTCTTTCAGACAGAAGGTGAATGCTTTACAGGCATAGATAGGAAATCTGTTCTCAGTATTGGAGAGCTATAGACAGGTTCTAGAGGCCATAAGATAGCTGGTAAGACTTCACTGAGATGCTATGTTAGAACAAAAAGAACTTTAGTTTCGTCAAGGGATAGAAATGACCTTAATGAATTATTAAACTTTTCTTCAGTCAAACCAGTAAGAGAGAAAAAAGAAAAAAAGATCAGATATGAAGACAGGAACACTTCAGTCTCCAAATCATAAAGCCATTTGGGAGAGGAAGAAAACCAGGAGGGAGTAGCTAGTCTTCAGAAATGCATATTTTGCCAAGTAGCCTCCATGCTGACAAACCAATTATTTGTTAGACAATACAGGGGTTCTTTTGCGATAAATGATCAAATACAGGAAGATCTTTGGGAACAAAATAGAACTGACAGATTGTAGAGATGACAAAGCATGAAGAAAGATTTAATCTTAAGTTCAAAGAAAATGAAGCAAATGAAAATAAAAAGAAATTTTTAATTCCAGAAATAACTCCCCAAATTTTTATAAAATTGATAAAATTAAGAGTTTTCCATTTAGTATTCTTATTTGAAAACACAAAGAAGAAAATGCTGAAAAGGTTAAAAGTAGTTAACCCTAGGAGGAGGATACGGGGCAGGGAACTACCATTTATGCTATCTTTTTACTTACTTCTTTGATCAAATTAAGAATCTTAACAAGAGTAAACTTTTTAATAAAGATAATATAGACAGTAATGCAGACTAACTCCAGTCTTCCACATACTTTTTTTTCATAAGGGAAGGCCTTTATTCATTCATCTCTATATACATTTTAACATATAATCCCTAATATCAATTTGTTTTTATTATTTTATTTCTGATGAAAGTAAACGTACATACATACAACATCAGTTAATCCTAGATTTCAATTAATGAATTAGCAGTTAGCTGAATTTGTTCTACATTAGAATTCTGGCATCTAGTCATTCCTATGCCTACATCAGTGGCAGAATGATGATTTGAATATACATATACTGAATGTACGCAATGTATATTGAATATCAACCCTTAGACTGTATTGAACAGCAGGAAACCTTGACATACAACAAGGGGAAACTCTTCTCGTTAGATGTTGCTGTTCCACATAAATAGGAGGCAGTACAAAGAGCACTTCCTTAGACAACACAATTCCATAAATCAATAAAAGTTATGTTTTCAAAGAATATTTAAGAACCTAAGAACTTGCATATCATAAAATGGTATTTTTTTTTTTTTTGGTCAGTTATAAAATGAAATATATAAAACACATTTTGTTGAAAAAAGTCTTAAAAAGCACCTACAAAGCATAAACAGTGTTGGATTAATAGGTGATTTTTATTTTCTTTTTTCTAAATTTGCCTTCAATGAACACATACTACTTTCAGGGGAAAAAAAGTTAAAGAATCTAAATCATTAACATTAAGGACAAATCTGAGAAAGTGTCAGAATACAAAGAAGTGGCGGAGAGATTAAAACAATAACAGAAGATGATATGGAAGACAGAGAGACGAAACATAGGCTGGGCGTGGTGGCTCACGCCTATCATCCCAGCACTTTGGGAGGCCGAGGCAGGCGGATCACTTGAGGTTAGGAGTTTGAGACCAGCCCAGTCAACATGGTGAAAACCCAACTCTACTAAAAATATAAAAGTTAGGCCAAGCGTGGTGGCTCACGCCTGTAATCTCAGCAGTTTGGGAGGCCGAGGTGGGTGGATCACCTGAGGTCAGGAGTTCAAGACCAGGCTGGCCAACATGGCAAAATACTGTCTCTATGCATGGTGGTGCATGCCTATAATCCCAGCTGCTCAGGAGGCTGAGGTAGGGAGAATTGCTTGAACCCGAGAGGTGGAGATTGCAGTGTGCCGAGATCACACCACTGCACTCCAGCTTGGGCAACAGAGGAGACTTGGTCTCAAAAAATAACAATAAATAAATAAACATACAAAAATTAGCCAGGCATGGCGGCAGGCACCTGTAATTCCAGCTACTCGGGAGCCTGAGGCAGGAGAATCTCTTGAACCCAAGAAGTGGAAGTTGTAGTGAGCCAAGACTGCATCACTGCCCTCCAGCCTGTACAACAGAGCGAGACTCCGTCTCAGGGAAAAATTAAAAATAATAATAATAATAATGATAAATATAATAAAGAGTTCTCAAAAAACTTACAATAAATGGATCAGAAACAGTAATCAGACACATAATACAATAAAATATTCTTGATCTAAAATAACCAGGTCTGAGATGGAATGCTATTATTATGTTCTAGGTATACAACTAATGAAAACTAGGCAGAGAAAACACATTAATGATAAGGGAACAAAAGGAGAATGAGAAAGAGTCTTAGAATGGTCTCAGACTTCTCCATAATTCTAAATACTAAGCAAGAGTCAGTGGAAGAATATTTACAAAATTTGGAGTGGAACAGTTAGTGCCCCAAGAAGGTTATGCCTACTCAAGTGTGATAGCACAGAAAGAAATTACCAGGTGCACATGAGCTAAGGTAAAATAGCATTCATGCTACCCTTTTTAAAATTTATTACTATTTTTTTTTGAGATGGAGTTTCGCTCTGTCACCCAGGCTGGAGTGCAATGGCGTGATATCGTTCACTGCAACCTCTGCCTCCTGGGTTCAAGCGACTCTCCTGCCTTGGCCTCCAAAACAGCTGGGACTACAGGCATGCGCCACCATGCCTGGCTAATTTTTTTGTATTTTTAGTAGCCAGGGTTTCACCATGTTGGCCAGGTTGGTCTTGAACTCCTGACCTCAAGTGTTCCTCCTGCCTTGGCCTCCCAAAGTGCTGAGATTACAGGCATGAGCCACCACGCCAGACTACCCTTCTTAAAAAGATTGCTTGAGTGAGGCACTCAGCTAATTGAGAGTTAAGTTTAAACTAAAAATTCATGAATGGGAAAACTGTGGTATAAAAGGACAACTGACACTAATTTGACACAGAAAATTATATAGCACTATAAAATTAATGCAAAATAAAAATTTTGAGAAGATAAATGATTAAAAAATAACAGGAATGTATAAATTTGATTTAAAAGTAAGAAAGCTGGCAGGAGAAAAAGGGAAGAGCTAAGTGAATGTTAAATTCCTAAGTTACTACTTGTTCTGAATTTTGATAAGAAAGTTTGAAATACGCATTTTAGTTGTGCTTTTTCAAATAATTTTAAAGTTGATTTAGTGATAGTTGCTTGTAACGACATCGTTCTGTCGGACAGCTGAATGCTCGTGCACCTTTGTTACTTTGTTTAAAAAAAAAAATCCACATCCCAACAAACACCTCATCTACAAGTGTGCCTACCACTATGATGTCAGCATCAGGAATATTCCATGGCCGCAGGCTGTAATAAGCCTATTGAGAACAATCCACATATCATAAAAAGCTTATTAAAGTTACCTACAAGAAAGATGACACTATGCAATCTTACAGTTTATCACATGGATGTACAGAACATACATACCTGCACACTGGCTGTTACCACTGAAGACCCTGAGGCAGTGGATGGTCTATGTGGAGTAGACAATGGTTTGGTAGCACCCTGTGTTCCACTTCCTGTTCCCCCAGATAGACTAGTCCTATTAGCTCCGCTTGAGTTAAGGTTGCTACCTCTGCTGGCAGGTACATTCATTGCAATTCCACTCAAGCTATTCTTCCCAACAGTTCCAGTGGATGATGAGTTTGTTAGCTTTGAGGGGGCCTGAAGATTTTTTGTAGATGGAAGGCCTGAAGTGCGATTAGAGGGCAATAAATTCAAGGTGGGAGACTGTCTGCTGATGTTCATTCCACTGGGCTGTTTATGGACCGGGTTGTTAGTGCTGGAGTGGCTACTCTGGGCTACTAGTGCATTTGGACTGGAACTACTTGGGGATACAGTAGGCTTGGGAGTCGGGTTGGATTTAGAAATAAGTTTAGTTGATACTGAAGGCTTAGCTGACAGAGAGGGCTTGGGTGAGGCAGAAGGCTTAGGCGAGGGCAGGGGTTTAGGAGATGTGGCAGGCTTGGGAGATGAGGCAAGTTTTGGGGAGGCAGCCATCGAGAAGGGAGATTTGAAACCCTGCGTGGAGATCTGTGACACCATAGCCTTGGCTAAATAGTTACTGGAGGTAGTGGTGCTAGGTACCGTCCTAGAAACCAGGGGGTGGGACCCTTGAGAACCATTTCCAGGTGAGGGGGTAGATAAAGGAAGGCGGTACATAAGTGGCTTATCTGAAGTCTTAATAAGCGAGGACGGACAGGAGAGTTGGGGATTATTACTTAACTTCACCACAGGGTTGGTCTGGGATTTACTGATGGTGGCCTGTAATGGAGACACATAGTTCTGCTGGACAGCTGAATGCTGGTGCACCTTTGTTACTTGTGTTAATGAAGAAGCATCTTGGGCCTCAGATGTTCCCAGAGCATGAGAAGAGGCAGCAATTTGGGCTTGGGAAGAAGAGGAGACGTGGGTCTGTGAAGAGGAAGAAGTGTGAATCTGGCTTGACCTCTGAAGTCCTTGTTGAAGTAGCCTGGCTGGCAAAGGTTCTAAAGAAACTTTAGGGTTCTGAATGGAAGAACCAGCAATAAGGCCTGAAGAAATGCCAGTATGAGCTAAATCCTGGGGTTTCTTTGGTACTGGCCCTGTGTGACCAGCAATAAGACTTGAAGAATGTGTAGGCTGAGTAGAATCTAGTTTTTTGGGAGTAGCCAGTGGCAGCTTACTCATGATACTAGCTAATTTTTCTTCTCTCAGTCCTGGACGAGGCTTTGTGGTTGGCATGCTTATCCTTGAGCCAACAGGAGGGCCCTTGTTCCCATTGTTGATAACCGCTAAAGCTTCAGAAACAAGATCCAGTGAAGGTGAATGGAAAGAAAGGTCTTCATCTAGTGAGTCGTCGAGGCAGATGGTTTCTTGGGCTGGTGCAGAGCTAGAGCTGGCTGCAGCAACGGCAGTTGTGCTGGAGCTCGTTGGAGGACCGCTAACCGAAGCCACCAGGGATGCCGGAGTTTTCTGGTCCTTTTTTGGACTATACTCCTAATGTAAAGTATCATATCAAAAAAATAGAAATGGTGAATAAAAAATTACAAAGTTAATTTTAAATAACTAAGAGATTTTCATGACAATTAAAATTATTTTTCTACCGGAAATGTTTAGAGACTATCAAAACAAAAATAATTTTTGAGATGACAGAGCTCCTGACTGAGCTGTCCTCACAAGACAAAGTATCTGATATATTGCACATAGCTGTCATACCTCGGTAAGCTTAACAAGTGGAAGGAACATTCATATACTAGTAACATTACTGATGAGCCTCCCTCACCTGCATCAGATCTTCACATCCTGCTCCAAATCCATTTGTTCAGATTATTCTCTTTTTATTCCCCTGCACTCAGGAGAAACTCTGCCTTTATATTAAGACTCTCCCCTTCTCGTCTGGGATGGTTTGCTAGGAGGCTGACCTTCACTTTCTGCTTCCATGCATTTCTGCCTCTTTGTATGCCCTGTCCTGCAGCTACCCTACAGCCAGTACATAGAAAAACTGGTACGTCAAAGTGGCAGATGATTCAATCCAAGCATATATAAATTATGCTATTTGTTATGGTGAATCTGTAATTTATTTGTAAATTATTCATTTGTCATTTATCCAATATATATCCATTAAGTGTCCGCTGTGAGCAGGGCTCTATGCTAAGAAAACAAGGGTATTAAGAATTACAACTCTGAATACCTAAGAGTTGTTAGAGTCTGTTTCTCAAAGAATCAACCTTCTTAATATTTAAGGAAAATTACTAGAGCACAGTTTATAATATTCAAAGAGCAAAATAATTAAAAAGCATCTATTTATTTTTAAAGATAAATATAAAGTATTTGACTCATTTTATTGATTGAGAAGCAAAAACCTATTACATAAAAGTCATATCAAAGTCTCCTCAATTAGTTTCTTAAACAAACCCAAACAAACCTAGAGTGTTATATTATATACTGATTTATACAACCATAGCACTTACCTTAAGCATAGTGGGGAAAGAATGGAGAGGAAGGGTCTTTACCATCACCTCCTAAGGTATTACATAAGCAAGCTGTTAAGAATACTGTTACACTCTAACTTCCTTAGTATTTTTTCTAAGCTTTTATTCTAAAACCCCTGATTAAAAACCTCACTGCCTATTGGAAGTACAAGTGTACTACATTAAGGTCACAAATGTCTGCTAAGAAGAACAGGTAATACAAATGAGACACATTTGTTTTGATATGTCATCCACTTACGTAATTAGTGAAAATACCATTATAAAAAGTACAAAATAAAGGGTGGGAAATGTATCCAAATGTTGGAAGTATTACTAGTATAAAACTGCTGTTTTAAAGTGGCTTTTTGATTATTAATTTTTATTTATAAAAACATTAAATGCACTCTAATAGAATACTGTATAGATTTATACTGACAGAGAATTGTTCAGGATATATAACTGAGTCAAAAAAGCAGGTTGTCCCATTTATATAAAAGACCAAATAAATGGACAGCTAATTGGATAGATGGATGGATGGATGAATGGAAGGGAGGGAGGGAAGAACAGAGTTTCAGAAGACGGGAAGGAAGATGTGTCCTAGAAAGTTAAGAGCTTTTATTCTCTCACTGAGGAGAAATTTATAGATACTTTTACTTTTCTCCTTACTTTTCTGTGTTATTTGCATTTTCTATTATAGGCATTTCCTTACCTTAACCTTTATAACTAGAAACAGTATGGGGAGTTACAGTAGGAAAAAAACCGCATCAACAATACAGCTTTTCCATTTTGGGAAAAGGAAAAAGTAATTTAACCATAGAGAAGGAAACAAACAAAAAAAACTGATGACTCCCCCATATCATTCTAACACATCCAGTGTTAGAATTTAATAAATTTCCTATCCAATTATTCTATTAATCATATGTTTGAACAGATGTATCAAAATGTAACCAATCCTTTATGGAAGCTATTAAAACTTTAGTATTCTAATAAAAATAAAGTGAAGTGTCAAAACAAAGTCCAAACTCAAGAGATTTAATGAAGGATTGGCTCAATATTATTTGGATCAGAAGACAAAGTAGTAGGTTATTAAGAAAAAGAGGACTATTGGCTGGGCACAGTGGCTCACACCTGAAATCCCAGCACTTTGGGAAGCCAAGGCAGGTGGATCACGAGGTCAGGAGTTCGAGACCAGCCTGACCAACATGGTGAAACCCTGTCTCTACTAAAAATACAAAAATTAGCCAGGTGTGGTGGTACACGCCTGTAATCCCAGCTACTCAGGAGGCTGAGGCAGGAGAATTGCTTGAACCTGGGAGGTGGAGGTTGCAGTAAGCTGAGATCGCACCGCACCACTGCTCTCTAGCCTGGGTGACATGGCAAGACTGTCTCAAAAAAAAAAAAAAAAAAAAAGAAAGAAAAAAGAAAATGGCCGGGCGTGGTGGCTCGAGCCTGTAATCCCAGCACTTTGGGAGGCCGAGATGGGCAGATCACGAGGTCAGGAGATCGAGACCATCCTGGCTAACACGGTGAAACCCCGTCTCTACTAAAAAGTACAAAAAACTAGCCGGGCGAGGTGGCGGGCGCCTGTAGTCCCAGCTACTCGGGAGGCTGAGGCAGGAGAATGGTGTAACCCGGGAGGCAGAGCTTGCAGTGAGCTGAGATCCAGTGCACTACAGCCTGGGCCACAGAGCGAGACTCCGTCTCAAAAAAAAAAAAAAAAGAAAAAAGAAAATGAAGACTATTTACCCTGCATTTAAAGAGGCTCTAACACCAAAAAAGTCAGGAAGGCCACAGAATAATAAATATTGACCATCTGGACACAATCTTATAAGCAAAGAAACTCATCTATTAAAAACAACAACAACAACAATAAAAACCAAAGAGACAAAGCCTACAGAGCAAAGTGTAAAACCTAAAGGGTATGGGCTTTCATTAAAATTTTAATTTCAAATGATTATAGTTTTTACTTCTAGAGGTTATATTTTGATTCTCTTTCAAATCTACTTTGTCTATTTTGATAGGATATCTTTTATTCCCTTTTCTATTTCTCTAAATATTAAAAAATTTTAAGTAAAATTATTTTCTGTACTAAATTCCATAAATGCACTACTTGTCTGTCTTAGGGATCTAACTGTTGTTTATTGTTCCTACTGACTCTCACTCATAGTAACTTATCCTCTCATGTATTCTGTATTTCAGACTGCAAGTTCAGGTCTGACGTGGTTTATAGGAGGAAGGCCTTTGAGGCCTCTGAAGAGAGCACATTATACCACAGAGAATTTACTTTTGCCAGAGGCCCTGGGTTACTACCAATCCAATAACTAAGTTACTTTTTCCGCTTGGGGCTTTCTCAGATTGTAGAGGTAGTGTAACTTAAATTCCTAAGCCAAGAAAAATTTTCAGCAAGGACATTCTTCCTCCAAACCAGAACCCAGTCCAAGACAGCCACTTTTCTTTCTTTTTTTTTGAGGCGGAGTCTGGCTCTGTCTCCCAGGCTGGACTGCAGTGGCGCCATCTCGGCTCACTGCAAGCTCCACTTCCCGGGTTCATGGCATTCTCCTGCCTCAGCCTCCCAAGGGGCTGGGACTACAGTAGGCGCCCGCCACCATGCCTGGCTAGTTTTTTGTATTTTTAGTAGAGACGGGGTTTCACCATGTTAGCCAGGATGGTCTCGATCTCTTGACCTCGTGATCCACTCGCCTCAGCCTCCCAAATTGCTGGGATTATAGGTGTGAGCCACCGCGTCTGGCCAACAGCCACTTTTCTTAATGTCTCTGCTGGTGGCTGGATTTTTTTCTAGTCCTTTCTTTTACTAAATACGTTATAGTTTGAAGGTCCAGCTTTACACAGATTTCATCCCAAGTTTTAACCTGTACAAGCCCAAGAAAACCCTAACTGCTATGCTCTGAGAAGAAACATAAAAAGAAACCATAAAGTGATGGGTAGAAAGTGCCAAATGCCTCCAAGGGCAACCAAAGTTTAAGCGACAGATTAACACTGTCAGATCCTTTTTTGTTTTTGGTCTTAGGAATTTTTCTTACATATTTTCAATCTCAGCTATGCTATGAAAGAATATTTGTTATATTTTACCTAGCATTTCCAAGTATTAATAAAGTTAAGCTTTATAATTGGCATATGCATATTTCCCACTGCTACACAGGAATCTATTCTCCCAAATACAAAAGTTCTAAGATTATTATGAAGTTGAAAACACCTATCTTATAGTGCCTACTGACCTCTGCTAAATACCATAAATCTTTTTCATCTTAGGAATGTATTTCAACATTCACCAACTATAACTAATTAAAGATTTTGTTTTAATACTTACCTTTACTTTGGGTTTAGGTGCAGGAATCACCTTTTTCTTTGCCCTAAGATAAAAAGATTTTAAAAGGCTATTTCAGTAGCAGTTATATTGCTCATTAGAAAGTTATAATAAATAGCTTTGTAATTATGTGGTAAATAATTCCTTCTGCTATTTGGAAAGCTCTTTGAAGGAACCATATTTAAGTGCTCAGTTTATACTAAGTATGTAGCAACATTTTCCCCAATTCAGATTAACTGAAAGGCCAAACAAACAGTAAAACATGAAATGTAGATAATACAATTTTCTAAAAATTAAATGTAAATACATAAACTGTAAAACAACCCCCCTCCTAAAAGAGCTTTAAGGAACTTCAGGCTCAAATTAAACCATGCCAAGAAAGTGTGAATGAGATTTAACTTAACCAAAACAAAAAAAACCCTGAGCTTTTAAAGAAAAATTTTTGTAATGTAAAAATTCAAATAAAAAATGTCAAAATGACAGGGAGAAAAAGGGCAAGAAAAATTACTATGGAATCTTGGAAGTTCTGGAAAACTATGAAAAAGTTCAAAGATTAAAAAAAACTAACGAGTTCCATAGTAAGTCAAAGTATTCAAATGTTTGTTGAATAAGTGTTGACAAGCTAAAATACTTCACCTTGTCTACTTCACTTGGCTAAAATGTCACTAACTAGATTAACAAGAATCTTGATTAAAACTGTCAATTTACAACTTCATTTAGGCAACAGTAATTTTCTAAGTTTTTTTTTGATGAAGGCCATTTAGGGAAATGACCTCTAGGCCCACTTATCCCATAGATTCCTACTTTACAGTACAAAACAAAACACAAAGTTAATGATAATAATGAAGATATTTTAAAAAAGGGAGAAGGAGGCTGGGTGCAGTGGCTCAAGCCTGTAATCTTAGCACTTTGGGCTGAGGCAGGCAGATCACGTGAGGCCAGGAGTTTGAGAACAGCCTGGCCAACATGGTGAAACCCCATCTCTACTAAAAATACAAAAATTAGGCCAAGCGTGGTGGCTCACGCCTGTAATCTCAGC
>NW_012115154.1:7440383-7442107 GCF_000951035.1 Colobus angolensis palliatus | reverse complement strand
AACTACAGTAGACCCCCCTTATCCACAGTTTTCAATTTCTGTGGTTTCAGTTGCCTGTGGTCAACTGAGGTCTGAAAATATTAAATGGAAAATTCCAGAAACAGAAAGAAACCACATTCACATAACTTTTATTATAGTATACTGTTAAACTGTTCTCTTTTATTATTGTTGTTGTCAATCTCTTACTGCGCCCAATTTGTAAACTAAAATCTATCACAGGAATGTCTGTATAGGAAAAAATCGTCTATATAGGGTTCAGTACTGTCTGCAGTTCTGGCATCCACTGCAGGCATCCTGGAGTGTATTGTCTGAGGATAAGGGGGACTACTGTACAGGGAAATTAAAGCCAAAAATACTACTGACACAAACATATACATATATATATGTATACAAAATTTATTTCAAAAACACTTGCAACAAGTAAACCTATAATATATGAAACCAAACTACTTAGAACTTATACTAAAAAAACAGTAAGAACCAAAAACCACAACCAACTCAATACATCCCTGATGATATACAGTTGACCCCTGAGGATGAAGACCTTTATGATGATTCATTTCCACTTAATGAACAGTAAATATAATTTCTCTTATGATTTTCTTATTAACATTTTTTCTCTAGTTTACTTTATTGTTAAGAATACAGTATATATATGGTACATAAAATATACAAAATGTGTTCATGAACTATTTATGTTATCAGTAAGGCTTCGGGTCAACAGTAGGCTATCAGCAGTGAAGTTCTGGGAGAGCTGAAAGTTACACGTGGATTTTTGTCTGTGTGGGGTGAGGGGGTGAAATCCCTAACTCCTGTGTTATTCCAAGGGTCAACTGTAATAATGAAGTGTCCTTCCTAAAAACTAAAAAATTCCTATATAATTGCATACAAGGAGAGTAGGAATTTTATAATGTTGCCCAAAAGATGTTAAACAGACCTCTCAGCAGAATATTGAATTAGAGTGTTCAGTAAATTCTCAGTAACTTGCTAATTTTATATTTTAATAACTCCCTTTTTTTCCCCCTAGAAACAAGGTCTGCTTTGTCCCCCAGGCTGGAGGGCAGTGGCATGATCTCCACTATTACAACCTCCACCTCCCTGGCTGGCGTAAGCTATCCTCCCACCTCAGCCTCCTGAGTAGCTGGGACTACAGGCACACACCACCATGCCTGGCTAAGTTTTGTATTTTTTGTAGAGAAGGAGTTTCGCCATGTTGCCCAAGCCAGTCTCTAACTCCTGGGCAAGTGATCTACCCACCTCGGCCTCCCAAAGTGCTGGAATTACAGATGTGAGCCACTCTGCCAGGTTTTAACCCTTAATGCCACCCTTGCAGGCTACAGAGAAGGTGCTCTAAGTTGTAGGGAAAAATAGAACTGTTCTGGAATTGACTAATAATCAACCAAAAAGGTGACCACAGAAAAAACTTCCCTTTTTGTTTTATGTGGGTAAAAGATCTTTCTCTAGTAATCACTTCACTAAGGAAATACCCAGTTTTGAACAGGAGAGACCTCAAGAGTCGGTTAATCTTGTGGAAAACACTCTGCAGCACTGCAAGGGTAGGTGTGCATATGGATCTGTCCTGGTAAACTCAAGACAGCAGAGGGCTGTGGATTATAAATGCAGATGGACGCAGGCCGGGCGCGGTGGCTCAAGCCTGTAATCCCAGCACTTTGGGAGGCCGAGACGGGCGGATCATGAGGTCAGGAGATCGAGACCATCCTGGC
>NW_012115154.1:7411938-7434328 GCF_000951035.1 Colobus angolensis palliatus | reverse complement strand
GATCGAGACCATCCTGGCTGACATGGTGAAACCCCGTCTCTACTAAAAAAATACAAAAAACTAGCCGGGCGAGGTGGCGGTCGCCAGTAGTACCAGCTGCTCTGGAGGCTGAGGCAGGAGAATGGCATAAACCCGGGAGGCGGAGCTTGCAGTGAGCTGAGATCTGGCCACTGCACTCCAGCCAGGGCGACAGAGCGAGACTTGGTTTCAAAAAAAAAAAAAAAGATGGAGTAATTTAAGATCATGGGTAGAACTAGCCAAATTTAATTTATATATTCTTTACTTAACTCCTTTTTTTGAGACAGAGTTTTGCTCTTGTTGCCAAGGTGGAGTGCAACGGCGCAATCTCGGCTCACTGTAACCCCTGCCTCCCAGGTTCAAGTGATTCTCCTGCTTCAGCCTCCTGAGTAGCTGGGACTACAGGTGCCCACCACCATGCCCAGCTAATTTTTGTATTTTTAGTAGATACGGGGTTTCACCGTGTTAGCCAGGATGGTCTCGATCTCCTGACCTCGTGATCTGCCCGTCTTGGCCTCCCAAAGTGCTGGGATAACAGGCTTGAGCCACCACGCCCGGCCAACCCTTGAGATTTTAAACAGAGTGACTCTTAGTTTCTTGAGATACCTCTCTACACTGAATATTTTATTTATTTACTTATTTTTTGAGACTGGTCTCAAACTCCTGAGGCTCAAAGTAATCCTCTCACCTTGGCCTTCCAAAGTGCTGAGATTACAGGTATGAGCCACTGGGAACCTGGCCTACAATGACTATTTTCTTTTTTCTTCTTTCTTTTTGAGATGGAGTTTCGCTCTTGTTGCCCAGGTTGGAGTGCAATGGTGCGATCTCGGCTCACTGCAACCTCCACCTCCTAGGTTCAAGCGATTCTCCTGCCTCAGCCTCCCAAGTAGCTGGGATTACAGGCACCTGGTACCACGCCGGCTAATTTTTTGTATATTTTAGTAGAGACGGGGTTTCACCGTGTTAGCCAGGATGGTCTCGATCTCCTGACCTCGTGATCTGCCCGTCTTGGCCTCCCAAAGTGCTGGGATAACAGGCTTGAGCCACCACGCCCGGCCAACCCTTGAGATTTTAAACAGAGTGACTCTTAGTTTCTTGAGATACCTCTCTACACTGAATATTTTATTTATTTACTTATTTTTTGAGACTGGTCTCAAACTCCTGAGGCTCAAAGTAATCCTCTCACCTTGGCCTTCCAAAGTGCTGAGATTACAGGTATGAGCCACTGGGAACCTGGCCTACAATGACTATTTTCTTTTTTCTTCTTTCTTTTTGAGATGGAGTTTCGCTCTTGTTGCCCAGGTTGGAGTGCAATGGTGCGATCTCGGCTCACTGCAACCTCCACCTCCTAGGTTCAAGCGATTCTCCTGCCTCAGCCTCCAAGTAGCTAGGATTACAAGCATGCGCCACCATCCCGGCTAATTTTGTATTTTTAGTAGAGACGAGGTTTCTCCATGTTGGTCAGGCTAGTCTTGAACTCCTGACCTCAGGTGATCCGCCTGCCTTGGCCCCCCAAAGTGCTGGGATTACAGGCATAAGCCACTGTGTCCAGCCTCTACAATGACTATTTTCAATAGAACCTAAGGCTATGTCTCTTTGTTTATGCTCTAATCCCGTATTTGGTTCCTTATCTTCATGTTACCCATATGAAGTTCCTCTCCCAAACTTCATAACCATTTGGGAGTCTTCTCTCATTTTCTCTACTAGCAAATTTGGGTGTTAAAAAAAATGTTAAGTAAAATATCACCTTTACATCTATCTCTGTGTATGCACGACTGTTTTGTCATTCAAGTGCTTAAGGTCTTCAAAGCAAGGATCATCTGAGATGACTATACAGCATGCTGAATACATTAGGTTCTTAGCAAAATCAATGTCACGTATGTGTATGTGTATGTATAGCTTTAATAACAGCAATAATAATAAAATTAAATAAAATCCAGTAAGTTGCATTTCTTACCTTGCCTGCATCCAGCCCTTAGGCCACAGGGGCTTCACCTCTGTCTCCATAAAAGACTTAAGATAATCTTCAGCAGACTGGCTTTTATTTGGTTCTAACTCATAGCATCCCAATTTGATCTCAACAAGGTTACATAACAAAGTTCTAAACAGATTGAAAATTAAATTTGAAACTTTTTTTAGAAGAACATAAATTTGGCAGCAATAATACAGATTATGTGAAAAATTCAGAAAATAACAATTTCTAACATATATCATTCATTGCACCACAGTCAAACCCCCAATATGAAACAATTTCCTTTGATATCTTTAATCAAAGCACCAAAGATTGAAAGGGATGGTTCTCTACTTGGGGTACAGAAACACTATTAAGATGGCTCAAGAAGAAATATGTTGAAAGTACTTCACCTTCTGAAACCAGTATGACTTACTCCATTAGATTAGTTTATAAAAAGTATTACAGTGTATATGAAAATAAAATCAATAATACTGTGAGGACAGTAGAGCCCAGTTAATCTTCTCTTAAATAATTTTTTCCTACACACTTATCTTTGGTTGCTTCCAATCTAGTTTTATATTTATTATAGAGTTGCTTTTTTTTTTTCAAATGAGGAATCTTACTTCTGCATTATACATTAAAAGTGAAAACAAATTAAATCTTACCTGATGGTATCATCCCAGTGGAATTTCTTTCTTGGTCCTATGACACGTTTTCCTGGTTTCTCATCATCATCTTCTTCGGATCCATTTTTTTCACGTTCTTCATCTGTATGCAATCTAAAAATGAAAAACACTTTACAAAACAAACTTTTAACCCATCACTGCCTATATAATATGCTCCATAAACACTTGTTGAATTGCTTAGTTGAATGTTAAAAGAGAGGGTAAAGAAGGAATCTACCTTTCCACAAAATACTTTGAATTTGAAAGGAGTTATAAAGTAGTTTGGTAAATAAGGACTTCAAATTACAACGTAAAGGCACCAACATTCATCTTTTAGTTCAGAAAATACTTGCATTCAACCACAGCAAGTCAAGGTGGGGTTGTGAAATGTCACAACAGTGTCAGCTCTTGCTTGATCACCTCCATACAATCCATTAACAAACACTTTTTGTCTCTGACTCCAAAGCAACTGAGTGCCATTTACAAAATACTCAATTATATCATGTCAGTGGTATATGTGGATTTCTACTTGAGAATAAGGTCCACTTAACATCAGAACAGCTAAAAGCACTTCTCAAATGCACGTCCAGACACGGTGGCTTACACCTGTAATCCCAGCACTTTGGGAGGCTGACGCGGGTGGATCACCTGAGGTAAGGAGTTTGAGACCAGCCTGGCCAACGTGGTGAAACCCTCTCTCTACTAAAAACACAAAAATTAGCCGGGTATGGTGGCAGGTGCCTGTAATCCCAGCTACTTGTGAGGCTGAGGCAGGAGAATCACTTGAACCCGGGAGGCAGAGGTTGCAGGGAGCTAAAATTGTACCACTCCACTCCAGCCTGGGCAACAGAGTGAGACTCCGTCTCAAAATACACACATACATACATACATACATACACTTCACAATACAAAAGCCAGTCCAAATAGAAGAGATACATACTTGGCACACTTAGCTTGACTACGAGCCTGGCAGTCCTCCTGGTATTTAAATAGCTGTTCAGGCATGACATTGCTAACAGCCAGTTTCAATTTTTGCAGAGGTTCTCTTAAACGATCATCCTAAAAAGAAAAACATACTAAAAGTTTTTATCAGACATATTTACAAAATTTTGTAAGCAGGTCCTCAAAAGATAAAAATCATGTTTTAGATACCAATTATAGATTTGAAATATTAGCATATCTAAATATGGACATTTGTCCTACGGCACTGACTTTTCGTAATACACACTAGATACACAATTAGACTGACATTTCCAAGTTACCCAAGAAGAGTCCCAGTTTTTCCCTGTTGCCCAGCATAGTTATTAATGGTATTCCATTACACTCTTAAAAATGCCCCATGGACACTTTCATATAGATAACATAAAACAAAATTATTGTCTTCTACTTGTATAGACTACTACTGGTTAATCCCCATTATGATGGGAAACCAGTGCCCTAAGAAGAGACACTGCTCTGGAACATGAACACACATGTTTGGTTTGGGTGACTACCAACCGGATGTTGGTATCCTATTCTCTCAGTTACGGTTAGTAATTCTGACTTAGGTTGCAAGCAAAAATGCAAGGTCAAGGCCAAAGTGAAAGGAACCCGAAAACTCTTATTCACGTGGGTTTTCCGGGCAAAAAAGAAAGTAGGCTTGCATCTGACAGTTTTAATCAACCAATTTACTACTTTCACCTTGCAAGCAACCGTATATATATATGTAACTACTTAAAACATACTTTTATCACCATTATAGGTGCAGAAATATTATAAGACTTTACTTTTCTTCACTGAAACAATTTTTTTTTTGGAGACAGAGTCTCGCTCTGTCACACAGGCTGGAGTGCAGTGGCACCATCTTGGCTCACTGCAACCTCCGCCTTCTGGGTTCAAGTGATTATCGTGCCTTAGCCACCCACGTAGCTGGGACTATAGGTGTGTATCACCACACCCAACTAATTTTTCTATTTTTAGTAGGACAGGGTGTTGCCATGTTGGCCAGTCTGTTCTCAAACTCCTGGCCTCAAGTGATGTGCCTGCCTCAGCCTCCCAAAGTGCTGGGATTACAGGCGTGAGCTACCGAGCCAAAACAACTGTTTTTAAAATGTGATTTTTGGTAAAGAAAAGATTTTAAAAACACAAATATTACAAATAAGCATATTAACCTATTCCATGAACACCAGTAAATATTACAGCACATATAACGTAAAATCCTATGTTTAAAAATGTACATATTAACCTATTCCAGGAATCAGTAAATAAATATGATAGCACATATGACATAAAATCTTATTTTTAAAAATGTGAACATCTGGCCAGGCGCAGTGGCCAGAAAAAAAAAAAAGTGAACATCCAGTATTATCGTTCCTAGATGATTACTTTTGAAGAATTATGTAGCTTAGACTATCTTCCCGGAAACAATCCAAATATCCATAAATAGTCAAATGGACAAATTAATTGGGATATATTCACACAATGGAACGCTGTGTACCCAGCAGTAAAAATGAATGTATTTCTGGCCGGGCACGTTGGCTCACGCCCGTAATCCTAGCACTTTGGGAGGCCAAGCTGGGAGGATCACCTGAGGTCAGGAGTTCAAGACCCCAGCCTGGCCAACACGGAGAAATCCCATCTCTACTAAAATATGAAACTAGCTGGGCATGATGGCGGGTGCATGTAATCCCAGCTACTCGGGAGGCTGAGACAGGAGAATCGCTTGAACCTGGGAGATGGTGGTTGCAGTGAGCTGAGACCACGCCACTGCACTCCAGCCTGGGCTGAGCGAGACTCTGCCTCCAAAAGAAAACATTTCTGCTATATGTAGACGTAAGATGAATCTCAGGTGCACAATATTGAACATTACAAGCTACAGAAGAAAGCAGACAGTATTTCTTTATATGAAGCCCAAAAACATGCAAAACTAAATAAAATGTTTAGGGATACAAATATATGTGATAAAACCATATAAAGAAAAGCAAGGGTAAGATATCTTTCTTCCATAGCCAAAGGGATATTAAATAACTTCAAATTTGCCAGGGGTTCAAGACCAGCCTGGGCAACATAGTGAGACCCTGTCCCTACGAAAAAAAATTTAAAAATGGCCAGGTGTGATGATGCCAGCCTGTAGTCCCAGCTACTTGGGAGGCTGAGGTGGGAGGACTGCTTGAGCCCAGGAGGTTAAGGCTGCAGTGAGAGCCATGTTCACGCCACGGCACTCCGGTCTGGGAAACAGGGCAAGAACCTGTATTAAAAGCAAAAAAAAAAAAAAAAAGGTGAGTACTTATATTAAATCAATTAATGTGCAAAGGCCCCAAACAGAAGCAAGTTGTCTTTACTGGTTATAAAACCCAGGACGTAGATATTATTGTTCTTCCTCTTACCTGGACATTGAGATGTAACTTCTTTAGACGTTTTACGAGTGTTTCTTTATTGCATGGCACAAAAGCTTCAAGGTGGGAGTAGACACCACTGCGAATGACGGGGCCTAGTTCTTGTAGCTGTAACTCAATGCTGGCCAAAAAAGTTAACAACAATGAACAATATACAATGTGTTTTAGGTGGCATTGTACAGACAAGAAAGCAAAGCCAGTTCTTGTCCTCATTTTATCTTTTCATGATTTCCTAAAGAGTATTTTTCATGGGGGGAAAAAAAACCCATAGCAATAAATAGTTTATTTATTTAGAGGCAGAGTTTCGTTCTTGTAGCCCAGGCTGGAGTGCAATGTCGTGGTCTCGGCTCACTGCAACCTCTGCCTCCTGGGTTCAAGCGATTCTCCTGCCTCAGCTTCCCAGGTAGCCAGGATTACAGGCGCCCGCCACCATGACCAGCTAAGTTTTTTGTATTTTTAGTAGAGATGGGGTTTCACCATGTTGGCCAGGCTGGTCTTGAACTACTGGCCTTAGGTGATCCACCCGCCTTGGCTTTTGATCCCAAAGTGTGGGATTACAGGTGTGAGCCACTGCGCCCAGCCCCATACCAATAAATAGTAATGCTATAAAAGTATTCTATCAGTCTAAGAGTAGAACTTCTATAACCATGAACAAGCTGGAAATATTTTTTGGGTTACAGGGGCGAACTCTATGTTTTCAGGTAAAGCACAATAAATTTGTAATTAACCAAAAGCTCTTTTCCTCAAAGAGATATTATACTACTACCCCTCAGCCCAGTGGCAACTGCCCGCAGGTCAAGGCAGCAGTGCGCCATGAGCACATCACTACTCCAGCCTGGGCAACAGAGCGACACCCTGTCTCAAAAAAGAAAAAAAAAAAAATTTATGAGCAATGTCTGTTCTAGGTAGTAGGCAAGGAAATCAAGTCAGCATGTTGTATATTTCTTGATCTAGTGTTCTGAGTAGGCAAAATTCAATCAGGCAAAAAAGGGGGAAGGGGGTTCCCTATTCCAACAAACTGATCCTTTTTTCCCCTAGTATAAGGAAGCAATGGCGAGGCATCACCAATACAACTGGATAGCTTCACAGGAGTTCCTACTCTAAATAATCATGTTCCATATTCTCTTAGGAGGGCAACTCAATACAGAAAATAAGACATGTTTGTTTAGGAAAGTGGAAAAAGAGGCTGAGGGAATAAGAAAGTGACTAAAAGGGAAAAACTTCAACTCAGAACACTAGTACTTGTGAAATTGGAGGCATACCCTCTGTGAAATAAAAAGCAGATGGGCTCCAAAAAATGAAAAGATTCGTTTTAAGACAGACATGAGAGGAATAAACAGGAAAGCCTGTAAATGGAATGCTGATATTCTGCTTATCTGAGAAGCTATGTCCCAAGGATGGTCTTTTGACTCTCCCGGGACAGAAACAGTTGCTCCCTTTTACAGAAGAGTAAAATAAAAAAGAACAGCCTCAGTCACAAGAGAAGGACCTGATCACATTTTGGGTTCACAGGTGGAAAGAAAAAGAAGAGTTGGTCAGATCTCTGACTATGGAATCTGGGACAGCTCTGACAAGTAATGGTTGCACTGTTCACTGAGTCTAGAGTCTTAAAGGGAACTAGGGAAAAGGAGCTGGTGTAGATAGAAAGCATTTGTCTGGCTGCCAGGCAGAAAGACTCCATCTGAGAATTCCTGGTTAAAATAACTAGGAACAGAAATGAGAAACTCCTCTGCCACCATACTAGCAACAGACTAAGTTATATGTTTTCTGAGTCTATTTTTAAGCACTCCAAAATAATAGACTGTAATAAATTACAAGCATTATCAGAAGCGATGATTCAACCAGCCCTTCTTCACATCTCATGAGCAACTATCTCCATTATGTATTTAAAAGATGGCAATTATAGTATTATAAATACTACTTTCCTTTTCCCATTATTTCCCTTTTCCTTCTCTCTTTTTTTTTTTTTTTTTTTTTTTTTAGTGGAGACAGGGTCTCACTCTCTTGGCCAGGTCACCCAGGTTGGAGTGCAGTGGCACGAACACAGCTCACTGCAGGTTCAATCTCCCAGGCTTAATGAATCCTCCCACCTCAGCCTCCAGAGGAGCTGACATGATAGGTGTGCACCACTACACCTGGCTAATTTTTCTGTATATTTTATACAAATGGAGTTTCACTATATTCCCCAAGCTGGTCTCAAATTCCTCAGCTCAAGTGATCCTCCCACTCCCGCCTTCCAAAGTGTTGGGATTACAGGCATAAGCCACCATGCCTGGCCTTTCCTGTGTCTTTCTATAATATATGATGCTACTAAATCACTAAGAATAAGCAAATATTATTTTCACCAGTTTCCCCATGATTACTTTTTGACCAGTTCTGCATCCAATTATATACCTGATTCCTGGAAACAATGGTTAAAATCTAAGTCGAGAACAAGGTTTACAAGTTCGGTTTATTTGACCACAACATTAGAACCTACTGCTTCATTAGTATCAAATTCTGAGTGCAAAATTATTGCTAAGTTAAATACAAAATTTGCTAATTTAAATACAATCTATATTATATATCCACCTTCACCTTATTCTCAATCTAACTGCAATCTCCTCTACATTATCTCTATCCTACCTCACAACCACAATTTCTTTACAAAACTGTACTTTCCATTTGACTATAAAAGTTTGTACAAATTATAATTAACCTCACTAGGTATCAATGGAATTACTATTCCCCAGTGTAAGTAATAAAAGTAGATGGAAAATCATGCCAAATCCATATATAAATGCTTTAACATTTCCCAGAAAGACACTTTCACATAAGGTGACATGAAGTACTTTTAAGTCTAGCTAAATATCCAACCTGTACAGTGGTCACTTGCTCTGGCAGTTATAACTATTGAAAGCTTTGATTATCCTAAGTGGTCCAGGAAAACCAATATATGCAGAAACATAATTTTGCTGAGAAACAAATGTGAATCATACATGCTGTAAGGCTTAAAGGGAAGAACTCATGCCCAAGACTTGCCAATCACCCAGTATCTCAAAGGCCTATTACATTTTTTAATGAATCATTCTTAATTTTTTTTAAATAAAATTACTTACTCCAGAAGAATATTATTCATATCCTGTGTAAAGAATTTTTTCCTTCCTTCTTCATCAAAAAGTTTGGCAGCCTAGAGAAACAAGAAAGATGGCCATAATTCAAAATAAGCCATTACTCTATTTTGTATTCTTAGGACACATGTTCAAAGGTTTTTTTGTTTTTGTTTTGTTTTGTTTTGTTTTTTGAGAAAGGGCCTCACTATGTTGCCCAGGTTGGTATCAAACTCCTGGGCTCAAGCAATCCTCCCACCTTACAGTTTCCCAAGTAGCTGGGATTATAGGTATCTACCACCGTGCCCTGCTGCAATAAACAATTACTTTGAGATTAATATCTAATGGGAAAAAAAAAAAAAAGAAGAAGCTCCTATCAGAACACCAAATGAGTTATGATGAACAGACAGGCAAAGCCATTTGAGAGATTCAAGTTCAGCTGGGTATTGTGTAAGTTTCCTTCAGCTACTGTAACAAACTACAAACTTTTTGGCTTAAAACAAGAGAAGTTTACCCTTCCTCAGTCCAAAGTACAAAGTCAGCATTACTGGGCTGAAACCAAGGTGTCAGCAGGCCCATGGTCCCTCCAGAGGCTCTTAACCTTGATAGGAATTGATCTTTTTGTTTTTCATATTCTTAGGATCACAACTTTTCCAGATTTTAAAAATATCGGCCGGGTGCAGTGGCCCACATCTGTAATCCCAGCACTTTGGGAGGCTGAAGCAGGAGATCAAGACCATTCTGGCTAACACAATGAAACCCCATCTCTACTAAAAATACAAAAAATTAGCCAGGTGTGGTGGCACGCACCTGTAGTCCCAGCTACTTGGGAGGCTGAGGCAGGAATTACCTGAACCCGGGAGGCGGAGGTTGCAGGGAAGTGGAGGGTGCAGGGAGCTGAGATCGCACCACTGCACTCCAGCCTGGAGACAGAGCGAGACCCCGTCTCAAAACAAACAAACAAAAATAGTGTAGGATAAAAAAAAAAGGTCCAAATCGTGTGATCAACCCCCACATTGAAGCTGCAGACTTCTACGAGCAGACAAAAGAATCTGGTGCCATATCTAACTTGAATCCAAGAAGACAGACTCTATGACTCTGTCCTTAAGGAGTCACTGACATAATTATTAATAGAGTTAGCTACATTCCATGAGGATCGCTGACCAGGATACAGTCAATGATCCAGCTGAAATGGGTGGCTGGAGGCAGTACGCTATATTTTGGGAAAAGAAATAATCTTAGATATAGTCAACAACAACAAAAAAATCAGTAGAGCTGGTAATCTCTAAGAGGAAGTTAAAAAGTCAAACATGTAGTGAAAAAGTAATATGGAATCAATAGTACAACTGTTGAAATAAAGGATTTTTTAAAAGGTCATTTAACTGATGATTTGGTAAAGGCAAAAACAGTGTTTTTTAAAAAGTAATGTGAATAATAAATTAGTACTGCCTATTTTTAAATTCAGTCACCATCACAGGTCATAAAAGGTATCAAACTGCAAATTAAGTTACAATGTCTTCATGATGCATCTATAGTGCTTACCAAAGCCTAATGTGAACAAAAAATAGATTTCCTTTGAGTAAAAACACCTAGAAGAATTTCTGGTGGAATTTTAAACTTTATAACCGCAAGACTTTTTATATGACCTAGCTATAGAAAATTAGATTTAGTCATCCAGCAGTCATACACGTATAAAAACAAAAATGTCATACAACAATACTTTTGGAATCTACTTTTGATGTATTAGCACGTATTCCTATCTTTTTTTTTGAGATGGAGTCTTGCTCTGTCGCCCAGGCTGGAGTGCAGTGGCAGGCTTGGCTCACCGCAACCTCCGCCTCCTGGGTTCAGGCGGTTCAAGCGATTCTCCCGCCTCAGCCTCCCAACTAGTTGGGATTACAGGCGCCTGCCACCATGTGGGGCTAAATTTTGTATTTTTAGTAGAGATAGGGTTTCACCATGTTGCCTAGGCTGGTCTCAAACTCCCGACCTCAGGTGATCTGCCCACCTCACAGCCTCCCAAAGCGCTGGGATTACAGGTGTGAGCCACTGCACCTGGCCATTTTTATTTCATTTTTTTAAAAATGCTGGCCTTTACCTTCTATTGTGATTTCCAACCCAGTGATAAGTCTCAATCCACAGGTCAAAAAACAAGATGCTGTTTCCATATCTATTTACTAAAGAATAAGCTCCTTGAGGGTAGGGCTATAATTCACTTAACTTTGTATCCTTGGTATGCAGTTTGAGTGTTGAAATTCAGCATACATACCCTTCTCTTTCATATTTGATATATATACACATACAAATATAATTTATCTTCCTAAATTCACAAAATGAGGCAAATACTTTGGATATCTTGAGTATTTTGATTATCCATAGGTTTATTAATTCTTGCTGTGATTTCCAAGGTAACAGAAAGGAGACAGAAAGGAAATGTCTCACTTTCTATACATGTTACTGTCTACCATGTGTCTGACTTCATGTTCATCACCATGTTTAACCTTCGTTAACAGCCAAAAAAGTTGGTGTTGCAGTCCCTATCTTATAAATAAGGAACTAACACACAGGATTGGTTCTTGCTAAATAAACAATAAGCCATTATTAATAATTACACCTTGAAAAACCTGAATTGCATCATTAGCACTTTTCAAAACCTAAAAGAAACTAAGACTATAGAGATGGGGCCACATGGGATAACAAAATACCTATGCCATCTACTCTAAAGTCAGGTGAATCCTATTTAATAATAAAAGAATCAACTCTATTGATGTTATCACTAAGATATTTCTATTTATTTATTTGGGTTTTTTTTTCTTTTTTTGAGATGGAGTCTTACTCTGTCACCCAGGCGTGGCACAATTTCGGCTCACTGAAACCTCTACCTCCCAGGTTCAAGCAATTCTCCTGCCTCAGCCTCCCAAGTAGCTGGCATTACAGGCATGCATCATCACACCCACCTAACTTTTTTTTGTATTTTTAGTAGAGACAGGGTTTCACCATATTGACCAGGCTAGTCTCAAACTCCTGACCTCAAGTGGTTCACCCACCTTGGCCTCCCAAAGTGCTAGGATTACATGCATGTGCCATCACGCCCAGCCAGTTATTTCTATTTAAAAGAAAAGATCTAGGCCCGGTGCGGTGGGTCACGCCTGTAATCCCAGCACTTTGGGAGGTCGAAGCAGGCAGTTCACCTGAGGTCAGGAATTCAAGACCAGCCTGGCCAACATGGTGAAACCCCATCTCTACTAAACATACAAAACTTAGCTGGGGGAGGTGGTGGGCGCCTGTAATACCAGATACTCAGGAGGCTGAGGCAGGAGAATCACTTGAACTCGGGAAGTGGAATTTTCAGTGAGCAGAGCACGCCACTGCACTCCAGCCTGGGCAATGGACCGAGGCTTCGTCTCAAAAAAAAGAAAGGTCTAAAAGGAAACATGGAAAATAAAAAGTTATAAAAATGTTGGGATTGTGGTTATTATCTTTAAAAAACAAAAGCAATTATATCAGTGTTATGTGGAAAATAAAAACAAACAAACGAAAGCATTAATTCTCATGTTTGTACAGCAAATAAAAAGCAAGAAAATTATTACACTTACTACACGAAGGTCTTCAATACGTTTTTCAAGAAGTACAGGTAGACCCTCTGGGAGTGTAGGTACCACTTTGGGCATAACCTGAGAAGTGTAGGTTGGCTGGGTGGTGGTTCCATTTTCACCCCCCGATTCAGATAGGGGGCTACCATCAGAAGCAGCATCTAGTAATCTGTCGAAGTCGAAATCATCTAGCATCTCTAGGGCATTTTCAGCTTCCTGAAACAGCTCATGTTCATTTGTGCTAACAAAAATGGGAAGGTCTGGATCAGTGCTGCTCAGATTTAAGTCCGGGACATCATTCCCCAGTGCTGCAGCAGCACATGGGGGTTTATTTAGAGAGGGGGTTGACAAGGTCACTGGGACTTTGGGGTTAGACTCTTTCTTTAATGCATCCTTCTCTTTCTGGAATTTTCTGATCATGGCAGCCAGAGAAAGAGAATCTTTGTAACGTTTCTTCTTTTTTTCAGACTTGTGTGAATTTAGAGCCATAACTCTGTGAAGAAAAAAATGATCAGTTAGGCTATGTGTGATTTTAAAGTGTCATATAAATAAGCAGGCACAGAATTAAAATAATCATTTGACAGGTGACAGAGTAGTTTTCTTAATTTCTTATTAACTTATACCATTACAATAGCATCTTCTTCAGTATAATCTGGAATGTCACCCATGAAAGGCAAATAGGTAAATGGCCATTATAGTGAAGAAAATGTGGAAACAGTTCAGTTTAGCTATTACTTCCTCCTAGAAATCTTTTCTAAATCCTATAGCTTAAATGCTTCTATGTGCACTACAGAACCTAAAAGGTTATTAGCATCTTGAAGGCAGCCCCATGTTTCAGTCACTGTTACACAACCCAAATCCTACATCAGTGCCTCGTATACAGCAGGGTACTTAATAAATATTAGCTGAATACATGAATAAGTTATAAAGTTGAAAAACAACACATTCAATAAAAGGGATTACTTGTAGCCCACGTTCCCAAAGAAGTCTACTTGTAAATAATGAACATTTAAGACAACCATTAGTAATACATACATTTTTTCTCCTAATTTTTTAATGACTATAATCCCAAGTTTTAGAAGGGGAGAAATACCCCCTACATCAACCTTATGGATATTCATAACCCAAAATTCAGATGCGCCTCCACTGCTAAGTAGAGTAAGAAAATTCAGCCTCTCGCAAGTGTCTTTCCCTTAGCTCTGTGAAAGAAGCCACAGAGAAGTCAAGGCAATTGGTAATTTTTGACTACATTATACAAATATTTTGTTCTTCTGATGTAAGGCTTCTGAGAAATTCTATTTCGTTTTTAGCAGCAATATCATTAATACTAGCTATGTACTGGCTGTGTGCAGTGGCTCATGCCTGTAATCCCAGCACTTTGGGAGGCTGAGGCTAGTGAATCACTTGAGCCCAGGAGTTCAAGACCAGCCTAGGTAACACAGCGAAACACCATCTGTACAAAAATATAAAAATTAGCCAGGCATAGTGGTACATGCCTGTAGTCCCAGCTACTCAGGTAGTTGAGGCAGGAGGATCCCTTGATCCCAGGAGGTTGAGGCTGCCAGTGAGCCATGATTGTGCCAGAGGACCCCGTCCCAAGGAGGAAAAAAAAAAAAAAAAAACAGCTATACACAATCAATGAAAATTTTGGCTGCGTGCAGTGGGTGGCTCACGTCTGTAATCCCAGCACTTTGGGAGGCTGAGGCAGGTGGAATACCTGAAGTCAGGAGTTTGAGACCAGCCTGGCCAACATAGTGAAACCCTCATGTTTCACTACTCAAATATTCTCTACTAAAAATAGAAAAACTAGCTGGGTGTGATGGCATACACCTGTAATCCCAGCTACCTGGGAGACTGAGGCACGAGAATCGCTTGAACCCAGGAGATGGAAGTTGCGGGGAGCCTAGATTGGGCCACTATACTCCAGCATGGGTGACAGAGTGAGAATCTGTCTCCAATCAATCAATCAATCAATCAAATCAAAATTTTAAATATTAGAACAACCATAAATTGTTTACATATAGGCTACTGCTAATCCTCATTCCCCAGGCATCTTAGTTTTAGTACCAAAAGATTAGAACCGTTTTTTCAATGTTTATAATATCTTTTCAAATTGGTTCTTGTTGGTAAAAGTTATAATGAGCAAAATACTTAATGAACCAATCTATAAATTTCATCTAAAACATTCAGTCTCTAAGATTACAAGGCCTTCTACTTATGAACAAATACTACAGTAGTATTAAATGTAAGTCACTAATATTTGTCAATAACGTACTAAATTAGACTCAGCTAAGTTGAATTAGTTAATGGTAAGATATCTTTCTAAAGGGAGAGTGAGTCATACTGTGACACTAGTTCCCTTCTTAGCTTTAATTGAACATACCCCAGTTGTTTGGGTACTTTTTTCCTTGGCTTCTTCTCCTTTTCCCCTTCCTCTTTCCGCTTCCGCTTCTTCATCTCAATATCATCTTCTTTTATTTTGGGGACCTGCAAAATGATAAAAGAATGATCATTTATGAAAGTAGCAATGCTTTACTCTTTGATGTTAGCAATCCAGCATCAGCAGTGGTTTTTCTCAAATGTCAGTGTGCATTACAATCGCTTGTTATAAATGCAGATCCTTGGGGTTCAAGAGCACTCTCACCTCCGGTTTCGATTCAGTTATCTGGGTTAGGACCTTATAATTTGCATTTTAAACAAGCATTCTGGTGATTCCGGTATAAGTAAGTCTTTGGACCACACTTCAAGAAACATTTATCTAAGAACACTCTATCTTTCCCAAAGACAATGTATACAAATTCTATAGATTTTGTTACAAATGATATCTTAGGAAAGGTAACAGCTATTACTCATTTCTATAGCAAGTCTCAACCTATCCGAGAAATATAACCTTCTCTCAGAAACAGTAAATTATTAGCCCACATTTGTAGAGAAGTTTTTCAAAGAAAATATAATTCTATGATATAAATACCAATTTTCCCATGTCCACATAATTTAATTTTAAAGCATGAAACTATATATCCATGACACAATGGTTTGTATTTTACTTTTCCTTACATTCACACTTGTGACACAAGTAACATTAAAAAAAATTCTATTAACTGAACATTTTCATTACTGTTGCAATGTTTGATAAACTCACTTTGGGTGGCTTGTGCTTTTGGTTGTCTGTAATATCATCTTCTTCAGTATCTGAAGCTTGGCGAAACTGTAGAGTGCCAGTGTTGATATAAAAGCCTCCATATTTTGTTGTTAGAGAAGCGGGAACTAATTCGTCATACTAGATTAAAAAAAAAAGTTTCAGCTATATCCTATTGTTTTTAACTCTATAAATGTCAAAGAAATTCATCCACCATGGCGGCATCTCCCTTAAATCCTAACTGCAACACAGACTGCAATGAGGATGTTTGTAAAATAAATTTAGAAAAAGTTACTATCTGGAATAAAAATTAGCTCTGATAATTTGGTGTAAGAAAAAAACTTCTGAAATAATAAAGTAAATTCTAAATATATCATCTGCTGAGAAAAATTTAAGGATCACTGCTACTATTCCTTTTTTTTTCCTTCCCACTGCTACTATTCTTAATGACAAATGGTTCTGATGAGAAATCAAGTTTAAAAAGATGACTAAGTGTCCAGACAAGGAGTAAATTTCATTTCCTACCATAAGGAGATTTTATAAAGAATAACAAAACTGGCTGGGCACGGTGGCTGGAGCCTATAATCCCAGCACTTTGGGAGGTGGAGGGAGGTAGATCACCTGGGGTCAGGAGTTCAAGACCAGCCTGGCCAACATGGTGAAACCCCGTCTCCACAAAAAATATCAAAAATTAGCCGGGCGTACGCCTGTAATCCCAGCGACTCAGAAGGCTGAGACAGGAGAATCCCTTGAACCTGGGAGGCAGAGGTTGCAGTGTGCCAAGATTGCGCCATTGCACAAGAGCAAAACTCAGTCTAAAAAAAAACAACACAACATTCTATTTAACAGAAACTATTTTTTTCCGTCTTAGCCGTATGCTTTTAAGTGGAGAAAATTTTAAAAACACTGAATCTAGGCCAGGCATGTTGGCTCACGCCTGTAATCCCAGCACTTTGGGAGGCCAAGGCGGGCGGATCATGAGGTCAGGAGTTCAAGATCAGCCTGGCCAACATAGTGAAATCCCATCTCTACTAAAAATACAAAAAGAAAATTAGCCGGTGGGGTGGGGGTGCCTGTAGTCCCAGCTACTTAAGAGGCTGAGGCAGGAGAATCGCTTGAACCCGGGAGGTGGAGGTTGCAGTGAGCCGAGATCAGATCATACCACTGCACTCCAGACTGGGTGACACAGTGAGACTGTGTCTCAGAAATAAAAAGAGAAAGAAAGAAAAACAGCAAATACATTTTAGAAGAAGAATAGCACATATTTTAAAAGAAGAATAGCATAGAAAAACAACTGCCCTGTTCAGAAAGCACATACTTGAGGACCTAGAATGAGGAGGCACTTTGCTTGGAGAAAGGAACTCAATTTGTTTAAATCACACTTATGTCCCCAAAGGCTGGATCTTAAGGTTTATCATTACCTCACCTGATAAAGATGGGTAAAAAGCAAACATTAAGTGAAGGACAACTTAACCAAATGAAGGTGTTCAAAGTAGGAAAGAAAAAAGGAACTTATCTGATTGCAGAAAGATATCTGTTACCTGGGATCTCCAGACCTCTACTTCTGAGGTTCTTCACATCATCTAACTAGTCTTTAAGAAAGTCAGATTTTGGCCAGGCGCGGTGGCTCAAGCCTGTAATCCCAGCACTTTGGGAGGCCGAGACGGGCGGATCACGAGGTCAGGAGATCGAGACCATCCTAGCTAACACGGTGAAACCCCGTCTCTACTAAAAAAAATACAAAAAACTAGCTGGGCGAGGTGGCGGGCGCCTGTAGTCCCAGCTACTCAGGAGGCTGAGGCAGGAGAATGGCGTAAACCCGGGAGGCCGAGCTTGCACTGAGCTGAGATCTGGCCACTGCACTCCAGCCTGGGCGACAGAGCAAGACTCCATCTCAAAAAAAAACAAAAAAAGAAAAAAAAAAAGTCAGATTTTTAGGGAAACTTCTTTGCCATGGGCAAGGAATATACATACCCCATTAGTTACTGTAAGAATATTAAGGCTAACTACAAAAGCTGTAACTTTTAACCTGTATCCTTTTCAATTATATGGAGAATGGAAAAAGAAAGAGGGTCCAGTTCAATCACACTGAATTAAAAAGAAATAAAATGATTGAAGAAAGGTAAAAGAAAAAAATGAACTACCTTCTTATTGCTCTACTTGATACACTACTAGAAAAATCTACTACAAAGAGCTACACTATTATAAAGATCTTGAAGAAAAGGGGCAGGACCATCTGCAAATAAAGAAGTGATGTGAAGAGTGAAGGATTAAAAGTGAAAAGACTGTAATAATTCTGAAAACTAACTGTGACAAGATAAAAACACCTGTACTCTTTGCCTATATTGTTTTGTACCATGTTTTATAATTTTCAATACTTCTTCATATAAATTATTTCATTTGGTCCTCATGATACCCTTGTGAGGTAAAAAAGGCAAATATTACTCCCACTTTAAAAGTGAAAGCCAGGTAAGTACCTTACCAAAGCAATTCTATATACATGTTTATGGCAAAGTCAGTGGCTGCCTCCAACCCATCTACTATATCAAGCAGCTTCATGTGGGAGTGAAACATGTTCATCCCCAGGTATCCAGGGCAATTCTGATGTGCTCAAAGTCTGTTTTCTTATGCAGTATTCTGCTGAGCTTTTCCTATCCGAACACTCTTCAGGGGAATACACTCTTTATGAATATTTAGTTTAGCCATTTCAGTAGAATGTATTAAGAGGTAATACACTGAACTTAAGAATCCAAAGTCCTGGATTTAGATTCCTTGCCTATGACTAGCTACTATGACCCAGGGACAATCACTTAACATCAATTTTAGACAGTTATAAAACAGGGACAATATTACTTCACAAAGTTCTAGTGAAATTTAAAAGAGATTATCTAAATAAAGTGTGATTCATGCCTGGTATCATTAATAATAAATAAAACATTTTATTTCAGCTCTTTTACAATTTGGTAGCATAAATATGAGACTAAAAATAATCTTCAAAAGCATTTATTTTCAGGTATTTATTTTTAGTAATTAGTGCATGATTTAAAATGTATCAAAAATATGCTGACATGGAAAGCTTATTGGCAATACAATAAATGAAAAGAACAAGAATCATTTGGTTTGACTATAGTTGTTTTATGTCTGAATTATCTCATTTAAAAAAACAAATAATATATCAAGGGCAAAGACACTAAGTTATTTTGTAAGTCAAGCAACCTGCATTTCAGTTCAATTTGTTCTTATAAAACAGGAACCTATCTTGTTCAGAAACTAGTTGTATGACTAAACAATCTGTATCTACAAAATTC
Organism: Colobus angolensis palliatus; assembly: GCF_000951035.1. NCBI lineage: Eukaryota > Metazoa > Chordata > Mammalia > Primates > Cercopithecidae > Colobus > Colobus angolensis. The sequence continues at coordinate 7,415,188 of NW_012115154.1, read as the reverse complement.
ATCCTAACTTATTAACAGCTTTCAACTTTTCTTCACCACAATCCAAGTGCAAAATACATTATCCATCAAAATCTAGCACACACATACAACACAATAAAAACTGTATAGTCTACCAATGATGTACTAATTCCTATTCTATTTGAGTTCATTTTCTTTAAAAATACCAGTCATGTCCTTTAAGTTGATGTATAATCCAATTATGGGTTACAAAAGTCAGCATGAAAATATCCTAAATGCTACAAAAGGAGATATTGAAAATGCTATTTATAGAAGTTACATACTATATGATTTTTTCTATAAGACATTCTGGAAAAGGTAAAACTACCAAGACAGTTAAGACCAGTAGTTGCCAGTGATTAGGAGGGAAGGAGGAATGAATAGGCAGAGCACAGAAGACTTTGAGGGAAGTGATAGTATACTTCTGTGTGATACTACCATCGTAGATACGTGTCATTATTCATTTGTGCAAACCCACAAAGTATATAACCCCAAGAATGAACCCTAATGTGAACTATGGACTTCGGTGACAATGATGTGTCACAATTCCGGGCTCATCAACTGTAACAAATGTACTACTGTGGTACAGGATGCTGAGAGGAGGGAAGGTAGTGTGTGCATGGGGGCAAGGTGTTCATGGAAGCTCTGTACTTTCTGCTCAGTTTTGCTGTGACTCTAAAACTGCCCTAAGAAAATAAAGTTTATTAATTTAAAAAAGTTATTTAAGTGTGAGTACATGTGATGCCCATTTATATATGGCTAAGTTCCTTCTTGGGTTATTTAGAATTCAAAATGTACACACAATATTAACACTTCTACTGATGCTGTGCATTGCTTCACGTTCTTCAGCTAGTTGACATTCATTACCTTATTTAAGGCTCAGTAATTCTGTGGGGTAAGCAAGTTACAGCAGAGAAAACCGGATAGAGCTGAAAGACTTGCTCCTGGCTACACGGCAAATTAGAAACTGAATTAAGATTATAATCTAGACTTCTTCACTGAGTTACAAATCAAGGTCAAGACTCTGGAAAACATTCCATGCCCTGATTTATTGGTTGACAACCTTTTTTGTAATACGAAGCCCACTTTACTCCAAAGGGCACTGGCAATATGTTACTTCTACAGACCAGGCTGCCCAGTATGGTAAATAAGATTATGTCAGGACACCAGAAGCAACTTAGGAGTTTGACAGAGTATCCAATGTGCCTCAGGTTGAAGTCCTTACTGTCATTCTACTACCTTTATATGTTCTGTCATCAACTTTATAAGCAAGCACTGTAGCAACAGGAAAAAAGACATACTATATAATTTGTGGGGAGTGTAATAGTCACCTAGCATCACTTTCTGTATATCCTTAATTACTGCACATCGCAGAGGATATCATAATCCCAGGGATTAGATTACTCTAGTATATAGACAAGAATGGAAGAACATATACATTCTCTACTGCAAAACATGACTTGCTGTCTTTCATTTGCTATGTGATCAAGGGGCTGCTACAGTCCTTAAATGCTCTCCTAAATTCCTCTTCCTTTTATAAGAGACAGGGGATTCCAGGGGAAAAGCTGTAGGGCTCAATCAAAACAGACTGGTGATAAAGACTGCCATTCAATGTACCATCCTGGCAATAAGGCATGGCAGCAATAAAGAATTAAATAGGTATTAGAGATGTCTGCCAGATTAATTTCAACCTAGTAGCACCAATCTTTAAGACTGCATGGCTCTTATGTTGGAAGTCATTTTGAAACACACCTGCCCAAGTTTGGGAATATCAGTAAAAATCAAGATGCAAATATATGCCCTTTGACCAATAAATTCCACTGTTAGAAATTTACCCTACCCATATAAATGCACTCTACAAATACCCTTCATACACATTTACTTAAGTAGATAAAAGCATCCAGATGCTCAATTATTTGTATGTACATAAAACCAGAAACAATTTAGATGTACATCAAACAGGACTAGACAAATACACTATGTACTTTAGGTATATTCGCTAACAGCCATTAGGATTATATCCATGTACTAATATGTATCACTGAAATTTCTGGACAACTACACAAGAATTTTTTTTTTTTTTTTTTTTGAGACGGAGTCTCGCTCTGTTGCCCAGGCTGGAGTGCAGTGGCCAGACCTCAGCTCACTGCAAGCTCCGCCTCCCGGGTTTACGCCATTCTCCTGCCTCAGCCTCCCGAGTAGCTGGGACTACAGGCGCCTGCCACCTCGCCCGGCTATTTTTTTGTATTTTTTAGTAGAGACGGGGTTTCACTGTGTTAGCCAGGATGGTCTCGATCTCCTGACCTCGTGATCCGCCCGTCTCGGCCTCCCAAAGTGCTGGGATTACAGGAGAATATTTTTAGTATTTACCTCTCAGGAGTGGGGCCTCTGGGTACTTTACCTTCTACTTCATAATCACCTTGTACTTTATTGTTGTTTTACCATAAGCATGTTAATCTTACATTAAAAAAAAAAAAACAAAAACACTAAAATCTCTGTAGGCCTCACCTCCAGAAATCCTAATTCCTTAAGTCTGAGTTAAGATAAGTGTACTAATATTCTCATCCTTGATTGAGAATCATTAGCTTAACATAATGTTTTTCAGCATTTGATTTTCCTTTTTTCTTTTAAAAAACTTATTTTTGTTCTCAGTTTGAGCAAGGGGTGATGATGGAGTCAACGCTATAATTAGACATCTGAAAATGAGCAACTATTACAGAATCCCAAGAGGTTCTTTCAGTAACTGGAAAGGAGCAGAGCATATGAAAATAAAGACATTGTATAGAGTCAGCAAGCATGAGATTCACTGGCCAAATCCAGCCCACCGGCTTGCAACCTAGAAATGGATTTTACATTTTAAAAATTATTGGAAAAAAAAAACAAATTAATATTTCATGACACATGAAAATGATATGAAATTTAAATTTCACAGACCATAAGTCAAGTTTCATTGTAATGCAGCCACACTAATTCTTTAGGTATTATCTATGGCTGCTCTCATGCTACAATGATAAACTTGTGTAATTGTAACAGAAACCATAGGGTTCACAAAGTCTAAAATACTTACTTATGTAGCCTTTTACAGAAAAAAGTTTCATAAAACTTGGTCTATTTTAACAGTGTAATAACAACTCACCATAGACAAACCTGAAATTACAAAATTCTCAATCTGCAGTATTCTTTAAAAAAAAAAAAAAGGTAAAAAAATCTTTAAGTAGTGAACATGGCTTTTAAAAGCACAAATAGCCGGGCA
>NW_012115154.1:7398489-7411838 GCF_000951035.1 Colobus angolensis palliatus | reverse complement strand
GCGGGCGCCTGTAGTCCCAGCTACTCGGAAGGCTGAGGCAGGAGAATGGCATAAACCCGGGAGGCGGAGCTTGCAGTGAGCTGAGATCCGGCCACTGCACTCCAGCCCGGGCGACAGAACAAGACTCTGTCTCAAAAAAAAAAAAAAGCACAAATAAAAACATTCACTGCACTATTTAAGTTACTTTACCCTTGACTTCTACTATCCCATACAAACAATGAATTAGCAGCTATATTAAAGATACATTACTCACAGCCTCTGAGTTATCAATAAATGGATCTGTCTCATCATAGCCAAAGCCTATATCAATTAAATCTTGTAGCCGATCCTTCCGGTGTTTACGGGGTTTCCCACCCTGCAAAGAACAGACATGTTAGACTGATTCGGTACTCATGCTGTTTTCATCAACTTTAAAAAGACTTGTTAGAAGAATTCAATTAATCTTTGTAGACAATCCCCCTCTCCAGGAAGTTTAAGACCTCCCACACCTTGAGTGCAAGTTGCACTTAGTGACTTGTTCCAACGAGTATGAAAAGGGGCAGGACAGAGGAACTTCACAGTAGAAACCCTGGCCAACACTCCCTTACTAGGTGGTCACAGTCAGCATCAACAGGGACACATCATACTGACTGCACGCATCCACGATCTGTCACAAAACCTGCACTTCATCACCTCTGTGACCTTCTCAATAACTATAACCCCAGCCTAACCCTGAGAAAACCATCAGACAAAACCAAATTCATGGACATTCTGTGAAATGAGTTACCAGTGTTCTTCAAAGTTATCAAAATCATCAAAAAGAAGGAAAATGTGAAAAACTGCCACAGTATAGATGAACCTAAGGGGAAATAATGACTAAGTGTAATATGGTAACCTGGCTGATTCAGAAACTGAAAAAAGACACTAGGGGAAAACTAGTAAAATCCAAATAAAATGTGCAGTTGAATGGTAGTGTGCCAATGTTGGCTCCTTAGCTGTAACAAATGTATACATTGCAAGATGTCAACACTGCAAGATGTCAACAACACTGCAAGATGTCAACAACAGGGGAAAGTGGGTGAATGCTGTGTGGGAACTCTCTGTATTGTCTTTGCAACTTTCCTGTAAACCTAAAATTATGCTTAAAATTATTATTATTATTATTTTTAAAGACAGGGTCTTGATCTATTGCCCATGCTGCAGTGCAGTGGCATGATCATGGCTCACTGCATGTTTGTTTTTTGAGATAGGGTCTCACTCTGTCACCCAGGCTGGAGTGCAGTGGCATGATCATGGCTCACTGCAGCCTCAAACTCCTCGGTTCAAGTGAACCTCCTGCCTCAGCCTCCTGAGTAAGTGGGACTACAGGTGCATGCTATAAAGCCCTGCTAATTTTTAATTTTTTCTTGAAGTGCTGGGATTATAGGTGTGAGACACTGGGTCTAGCCTAAAAGTATTTGTTTTAATAATTAGAATTATATACACAGACATACAAGAAAATGAAAAATGAGTGCATGTAAAAACTGAAATGAGTATGTGAAATCTGAGTTAAGATCTATTATCTAGTTAACTGTATTATGCCAATGTCAATTTCCTAGTTTGGATAACTATAGATATGTAAGATATTACTACTGGGAGCAGCTGGGTTCAAGGGGCACATAGGATTTCTCTGTAGTATATTTGCAACTTTTTGTGAGTCTATAATTCTTTTTTTTTTTTTTGATACAGGGTCTGGGCCGGACACAGTGCCTCACGCCTGTAATCCCAGCACTTTGGGAGGTCGAGGCAGGGGGATCACTTGAGGCCAGGACTTTGAGACCAGCCTGGCCAAAATGGCTGAACCCCATCTATACTAAATATATAAAAATTAGTCAGGTGTGGTGGCATGCCCCGGTAATCACAGCTACTTGGGTGGCTGAGGCTCAAGAATCACTTGAACTGGGGAGGCGGACGTTGCAGTGAACTGAGATGGCACCACTGCACTTCACCCTGGACAACAAAGCGAGACTCTGTCTCCAAAAGAAAAAAAATGACAGAGGGTCTGGCTCTGTAGCCCAGACTACAGTGCCATGGTATGGTTATAGCTCACCTTGATCCCGTGGGCTCAAGTGATCCTCCTGCCTCATACTCCCAAGTAGCCAGGACTGCAGTCACAAGCTATGGTACCCATCTTAAATTTTCTAAGCATCTTCTAAGACTTCCCTGTCCCATGATTTTTTTGGTAGGGGAGCAGGGAAGAGGACGCTTGGAAAGAGAAGAGAAGGCCAGGTGCAGTGGCTCACACCTGTGATTTCAGCACTTTGGGAAGCCAAGGCAGGAGGACTGCAAGAGCCCAGGGGTTTGAGACTAGCCTGGGCAACATAATGAGACCTGTCTCTACAAAAAAAAAATTTTTTTTAATTAGCCAGGCATGGTGGTATGTGCTTGTGGTCCCTGCTACTTGAGAGGCTGAGCCAGGAGGAACCCAGGAAGTTGAGGCTACAGTGAGCCAAGTTCATGCCACTGCACTCCATCGTGGGTGACAGAGCGAGACCCTATCTCAAAAACAAAATCAAGAAAACAATGAGTGCAAAGTATTCTGCAAACCAATATGCCACCACTAAGCCACAGTGAGCCTCATAGAGAGCACGAGATGCAAGATGTAAATCTCTAGTCACCTCATTTGGTTTCAGCTCTCAAATCACACACCTCTCAATGAAAAGTGTGATTCTAATGGTTAAAGATGAGTAAGTTGTATGTAACACGGCCCTTAAATAAAAGCAAATTGCTTCATCTTGTTTCAACGCAAAGAAACAGTGATCTGTTCCAGTGCTTGAGGGAAAAAAGTTACGCCAGACTTACGAAAGACATCTCCAACATGGTGTCATCACTTTACAAGTAACTTGCAAAGGCAATTCTGACTAGCTACTATTACATAGTGATGCTAAAAAAACATAACTCCCATATAAGCTGTGACTCCACTGTACGCTTTTTGGCGGACAAAACAACATGATTACTACACCATCACCACCAAGAAAGACATTGTGGTGCGAAATATAAGTAATGGCTCCCATATTTTTAGATTTTACAAGTTAGGTAAAAGTTTCAAGTACAATTCTAGGAACCAACATAGGGTGGCAACACCTTGCTAAATAAGGCCACTGAGGGCATAATCCCAGAACAATGACAATCCTCAAGAAATACCAGTTGGCAACCTTAAACAACATGCATACATATATATATGTGTGTGTGTGTGTGTGTGTGTGTATACACACACAGGTGTAATATATATATATATACACACACACATATATACATACAACATACCCACGTGCTTAGATGCAAAATACATATTAGATTGTCCTTATTTTTCCCATTTGGGCAGGTCTGCAGACTGAGACCTTTACATTATGTTATAGAATTATGGTGAGAATCAGCATTCAGGAAAGGGAAAGAGAGAGGTTGGTAGGAGATAGTCTATTGAGAAAAAGTTACACACAAGCAGTTAAGGACATGAGGGATGATTTCGTCCTAAAATGAGAGAGAGAGGAAGAGATCTAAGAGATATATAAAAATCCACAGACAAAACTAATGAAGAGGCCTAGTCCTGCCACATACGAAATATTTTTAAAGTTATGGGAGTGAAAATAGATGAGGCAGGAACATAAGAATAAAAAGATGGCCGGGAGCGGTGGCTCACACCTATAATCCCAGTACTCTGGGAGGCCAAGGCAGGTGGATCACGAGGTCAGGAGATCGAGACCATCCTGGCTAGCACAGTGAAACTCTGTCTCTACTAAAAATACAAAAAATTAGCCGGGTGTGGTGGCGGGCGTCTGTAGTCCCAGTTACTCGGGAGGCTGAGGGAGAAGAATGGCCTGAACCCAGGAGGCAGACCTTGCAGTGAGCCGAGATCGCATCACTGCACTCCAGCCTGGGCGACAGAGCAAGACTCTGTCTCAAAAAAAAAAAAAAAAAAAAGAATAAAAAGATTAATGAACAGCACTGTTCAGAAACCTACCCTAGCATATAACAATTAAAGATGAAAAAGGCAGCATTACAACTCAATGGAAAATGATCAATAAATGAGATTACAGTGAGATATCGATTTCCTCTATCAAATTATAAACCTTTAAATTCTGAAAAGATGGAGAATAGGACTGCTCAAACACTGCTGATAAAGAGTGTACCAATAAAACTCTTTTGGAAAGCAAACTGAAAGCATCTGCCAAGAGACTTTGCAATACTTTTACATTTTCTTCTTCTGCTTTTTCTATGCTTTCCAAATTTCCTATGAAGTTATAAAAGAAATAAAAGAAATATGTTATAAAAGAAATATGCTGTTATAAAAGAAATATGCTAAAATAATTTTTAAAACTCTTCATCTTATTTGACCCAGTGATTCTACATAGCTTATTTTGAACCATTACTTAGAGTCAAAAATATGTTAAGAACTTATGCCATAGAAAGCAATATGTTAAAATACCAGAAAGAATTTAAGTATGAAATGTCCTTGTCTTCAGGTAACTTAAAACAAGATAATCTATTAAACAAACTTACTGAGCACTTACCATGTGCCAGCCTTCATGATTTTATAGTTATACACAAGCAGTTAAGTACAGAGAGGGGAAGAGAAAGATTAAACAAATGACTACCGTAGTTATAAATGGCAGAAAGGAAAAAGGTTGAAAGGAGATCTTTTCAAAAGAGGACCTAATCAAGGCTTCTTCCTAAGATAATCATACCCAGACAAGGACAAGTGGAGTTAAGCACTTGTGGAAGCCACTGAAGGCATCAGCACAAGGAAGCAACTGACAAGATCAGTGTTTAATAAAATCACTCTGACTACTGGTATGGGGAACTAACACAGTTGGGGAATAAAACAGCTCGAAAGAAAAAAAAAGCTCAGATTTGCAAGAAATTCACAAGTCACTGGGGGCATAAAATATATATTTAAATACCAAGCTACCATTCACTGAATGCTAACCTTGCATCAGATCCTATACTAAGTACAATCATCTATTAGTTCACATTTGACAAATGAGAAAAACGAAGGCTCAGAGAGGTCAAGTAACTTATCTAAGGTCACACAGAAAGTAAGCAAGCCAATCTTCAAACTCATGACTGCCTAACTCCAACAGGCCATTCTTTTAAAAATTCTATATGAGAAGTTATAGAACCTATAGGGTCATTTTTTAAGTTGAAAACACCTTAAACTCTAATAAAGCAAAACTGAAATTAGTGTTCCCACTGTCATCTGTCTCCAAATTAGCTTCTCCCACTTGACATTCCTATTTTGTTCATCCTATTTTTTCTGCCTTAAAACCATCATTGGCTAAAATTAAGAGTGATGACATCAAATGCTAACATGAGCATGGAGCAATTGGTTCTCATACATCACTAGCAAGAATGCAAAATTATGTGGCTACTTTGGAAAATGGTTTGGTAGTTTCTTTTTTTCTTTTAAAGCTCTCTCTCAGCGAATCAGGTAGTTTCTTTTTTTTTTTTTGAGACGGAGTCTCGCTCTGTCGCCCAGGCTGGAGTGCAGTGGCCGGATCTCAGCTCACTGCAAGCTCCGCCTCCCGGGTTTATGCCATTCTCCTGCCTCAGCCTTCCGAGTAGCTGGGACTACAGGCGCCCGCCACCTCGCCCGGCTAGTTTTTTTTTTGTATTTTTTAGTAGAGACGGGGTTTCACTGGGTTAGCCAGGATGGTCTCGATCTCCTGACCTTGTGATCCGCCCTCTCGGCCTCCCAAAGTGCTGGGATTACAGGCTTGAGCCACCGCGCCCGGCAAGAAACTATTAATTTGAACTAGGAATTCCTCCTTGCCCTTATTTAAGGCCCTCTCCCCTACCCCAGTTTGCTTTAAAAGATTATTTTATGTCTTTATTGTACATGTAATATCATACTATTATTGGTCTATGAAACCATAAATCCACTGGTATTTGTGTTTTGTAAGTAGGATTTACTTTATGGTGGTGTCAACAAGTTTTCCCAAAGCTCCATACTGAGGTGATCCTTAGGGACCAGACCTAACATAAGGCCAAAACAAACAGGAAAACTAGCCTATGAAGTTCCCAAGGAAGCTGTAACCCCTCAGCAAGTGTGGATGATCAACCAATGAGTAATTGACTTCTTACAACTCCCGGAAACAGTACACAAATGCTTTCAAAACAACTACGTGGTATCAGTTCCACATTTGAAGACAGTTTAATCCATAATTATTTTAAGATAAAATTATATTTCTTTCCACTCAGCTGAGTAGTATTTACTGTGAAGAAGTTACTCATCAGAAATTAGTTATTCCAAGATACTGCCATTCTTTCAAACATTATCTGGAAAGAATCACTTTTACAACTCATACAAAAGAAAATCAAGACTTTTCATTTATATATATATATTTCTTTTTTGTTTGTTTTTGTTTTTTTTTTTTGTTGGGAGATGGAGTCTCGCTCTTGTCGCCCAGGCTGGAGTACAATGGCGCGATCTCGGCTCACTGCAACCTCTGCCTCCTGGGTTCAAGGGATTCTCCTGCCGCAGTCTCCTGAATACCTGCAATCACTGGTGCCCACCACCATGTCCGGCTAATTTTTGTATTTTTAGTAGAGATGGAAAGGTTTCACCATGTTGGCCAGGCTGGCTGCACTCCTGACCTCAGGTGATCTGCCCACCTCGGCCTCTCAAAGTGCTGGGATTACAGGCACGGGTTACTTCACCTGGCCGATTTTATTATTCTTATTCTTATTAGAGACAGGGTCTCAAGAAAATCAAGAGTATTTAGAAGAATAATTTGTCTTCGAGTAAAAACAGTGTTATTCCATTTGGTCAACTATTTCATTTATAAGACTGCTCAGAATAACTTTTCTATTATCAAATCTACCCTTACCCTTCTTTTTAAAACAAATATGAAACTACTAGGGCTCTGAGAGTCCAAAACCACATAGAACTAAGTGTGAAAGATGGTATTCAATGTCTATATAGCACAGTAAGCAGATTTTAAAGTTATAATGTGATTTCATGAATATTAATAAATGTCTGGCAGAATATACGCCTTCCTATTCAGAGTCGTTCAGATTCAAATAGTCTTAACTGAGCCCCTGCTAGGCACAAGGTATTGTGCTAGGTGTTTTCATTTAGATTACTGAATTTATATCCAATTCTAAGACAGCATGATGTTTCAGAATGGCTGGGGTAATGGGGTGAGAAAAAAATCACTAAGAGAAATCTTTCAACAATTATAGGTTATCTTATGTCCTAGAAGGCCAAGAGAACAAGTCTATACCCATCAAATAGAAGCATCTTACTCCAGAGTATAGAGTAGAGAGTACAGGTGGCCTCATAAAAGGTATATATTACCTAGAGACCATCTAAAAACTGAATTGAAAACCAAGATGTTTCGCCTAAACATTCTGGAGCCTTAACTGGGAATAAAGAGAGGTATGGGAGCCTCTTTTACCTGTATCCTGCCTCCTTTCTAACCATCAAGACGAATCTGGAGCCTACACGGTTGTAGAAATGTCAAAACTTGGACTTAGCTATTTAAAAAGATTTATGTACAACAACCAATTTAGTATAATCTAGGTAAAACTAAGTACTTAACAGTCATATTGATCTTTTTCCAAAAAACCATTTAGTAATTGATGTTGAATATGAACTGTCACATTACCTGAGCATAAGAACAACATAACAGGAAACAGAACATGGCCATAAAGATAGGACACAATGGAGGGGGGAACTCCATAAATTCAACACAGGGTGCTCTTTTTACAATTTTATACTCCCTATAATTTTTTTTTTTTTTTTGAGACAGAGTTTCGCTCTCCTTGCCCAGGCTGGAGTGCAGTGGCGTGATCTCAGCTCACCACAACCTCCGCCTCCCGGGTTCAAGCGATTCTCCTGCCTCAGCCTCCCAAGTAGCTGGGATTACAGGCTTGAGCCACCGCGCCCGGCCCTCAGGTAGTTTCTTATTAAGCATAGAGTTACCATTGGACCTAACAACCCCACTCTTACATGCACCCAAGAGAAATGCAAATGTGTATTCACACACAGACTTGTACTCTCATGTTTACAGCAGCTTGATTCATGGCAGCCAAAAACTGGAAACAACCCGACGGTCATCATCTGGTGGATGGATAAACAACTGCGGTACATAATCCACAGTAGGAATACAGTGGATTACTGCTCGGCAATAAAAAGGGACACAGGCAAAACATGGAGGAATTTCAAAAGTACTATGCTAAGTGAAGCAGAAGCAGAAGACATGAGATTCCATTTACAGGAAACCCTAGAAAAGGCAAACAAACAAACACCAAAAAAGCCTAGAGTCACAGGAACCAGATCAGAGGATGCCAGGGGCTAAGTCTGGAGGGACAGATCTGTCTATAAAGGGAATTTTCTAGGGTGACGCAATTGTTCTGTATCATTATTGTAGTAATGGTTACAGGATTGTATGCATCTGTTAAAATCCATCCAACTGTACACTTAAAATGGATGAATTAAATTTATTTACATTATACCTCAATAATGCTATTTCAAAAGTCTCTCATAATTTCTGCTTCCAAGTATCTCTCCCCACAAATCTTTGTTGCCATGATTAACCATATCTACAGCTTCCTTTCCATTCTGTCAGTGCTAGAATGTTGGCCTTTGTTTTTCACTTAAACATAATGAATGTCTTAATTAGCCTCTCTTCCCTCAAATTGTTTTTGAGACGGACTCTCACTCTGCTGCCGCCCTGGCTGGAGTGCAGGGCATGATCTCAGCTCATTGCAATCTCTGCCTCCCAGGTTCAAGTGATTCTCCTGCCTCAGCCTCCCCAGTAGCTGGAACTGCAGGTGCACATTACCACACCCGGCTAATTTTTGTATTTTTAGTAGAGACAGGGTTTCACCATGTTGGCCAGGCTGGTCTTGAACCCCTGACCTCAGGTGATCCGTCCGCCCTGGCCTCCTAAAGTGCTGGGATTACAGACGTGAGCCACCGCGCCTAGCCTCTTCCCTCAAATTTATCCTGCATAATTACCACCTAATTAATATTTTGAAAACACCGTATCATTTCCCCTGCTCAAAATGCTTCAGAAGCATTCCACCCATAAGAATTGAAAACCCTTAACATGGCACCAGTTAAATGCCTTCTACATGTTGACTCAAACCACCTTTCCAACTTTCTGCTTACAATTTTCCAATATGAACACTTCATCCATTCAAACTGTCTACCAACTCTCCCCCAAACACACCTTCTTACCATTCCTTGTGCTTTCTCCCCATCTGGGATAGTCTCCTGCTACTCTCTTAATCCTCCCAGCTTTCACGTATCAGCCTACATTTTCAATCTTTTCTCCAAGATGCTTTCTAATTAAAATCACAATGACAATGATCTTTTTCTGCTCTCCTATCATACTTTTTATCTAGGCATAAACAGCTGCCTATAAGATTTACTTGGGAAAGCTAAACAAACACGTTCTGTTGTAATGGGCACAATCAGATAAATGCAGAAGTGCAAACAATTTATGGATAATTAGATTTAGGAACATCTATGTCTAGCCAAAGTGACTAGTTTATTGCCACCAGAAACCATAATAGTTCTGAGTCCATAATCTAATCTAAGCAGCAAAATGATTAGCATTGTTAAATAAGTATGTATCTTATCAAGGGGAGCAAATAAAAGACTTAAAGTTTTATTTGATCATAATAGTATTAATCTGACCAAAATGCTTCCCCCCAAAATGATCTTACAAGTATAAGGTCTTCACCAAGAGTATCAATTATAAAAGCATAAATTATACAAACTACCACATATCTATTCAATGTTAACAGCCACTGAAGAATAATGTGGTAGGCTGGGTGAGGTGGCTCATGCCTGTAATCCCAGCACTTTGGGAGGCTGAAGCAGGTTGACTGCTTGAGCCCAGGAGTTCAACACCAGCCTGGGCAACATGGTGAAACCCTGTCTCTAACAAAAAAAAAAAAAAAAAAAGACAAAAAAGCTGGGCATGGTAGTGCATGCCTGTAGTCCCAGCTACTTGGAAGGCTGAGGTGGGAGGATCACTTGAGCCCAGAAGGTCAAGGCTGCAGGGAGCTGTAACCACACCACTGCACTCCAGTCTGAGCGATGAAGACCTTGCCCCCAAAACAAATAAATAAGTAAATAAATTTTCAAAAATTGTGATAGAGAGTATTTATTAATATAGAGGGTAACAAGAACAGTTTCCTAAATGTTATGTACAGCTCAGGCTATTCACGAAAAGGTGCTATCAGTGTTCACTAAGCATCTGAAAAGGTCCTCAACTTAAATGGTAATTAGGGAGACAACATCTAAATAACAAGATATTGTTTATTCCACTATCATACGAACAGGATGATCTCATCTATGAAAAATAAAACATAGCAATATATATCTATAGATATGTATAAAATGCTCAAAGAATACACAACAAGCAGATAACCATGGTCATTACGATGGAGAAGGGATAGAACTGGAAACAGTGGTACAGGAAGACTTTGATGTACTATGTATTATTTGAATTTGTCTTTAATAAAAGGAACATATTCATGTATTGCTCAGGTGATCTAACTTTTTTTTTTTAAGAGACGGGGTTTTACTATGTTGCCCAGGCTGGTCTTGACCTCCTAGGCTCAAGACATCTTTTCTGCCTCAGCCTCCCAAGTAGCTGGGATCACAGGTGTGAGCCACCACAGCTGGCTCTAAAAAATTTTTTTTATAGTGCAAGAAAGTACATATGTAATTGCACATGCATTTTAAAAATTCCTGAAAGGGTATACTTTAAACCATCAAACTATTCACAGTGGTTCTGCTTGGCGGTGGACTTACAGGTGATTTGCTGATTTTTATTTTGATCTTTTCATTTATCTGTATTTATATATCCTCTTTCAGTGAACAGTAACAAAAAAAAAAATCTTTGAAATATATGACTGCCCACATACACACAGCTCTCTGGGGCAAGAAACTGACAGGGTCTCTAAGGAGTGACCTGGTTAGCTGGGAGTAAGGACTAGGAAGGAGATTTTCTTTTTATCACATGACCTTTTGTATCTCCTGAGTTTTATTAAGGACATGTACTACCCACTCAATAAATGTTATTTTATTAGGTTTGGCCCACCAAATGTTCACTACCAGAGTTTGGAACTCCTCCTCATTTGGCTCTACTTCTCAGTCCCACTGTGGGGAAAGAGTTTTGGATAACCTGTATTTGACACACCCATACCTGAGTACCTCTTTCTTGACTCACTTTCCAACAACCAGGGTTCCACAAGCATTGCTCCACTTATAAACAGATTTCTGCCAACTATAAGGCATAATCCAGTTCCCTCCTTCATCACAGAGGCCATTAGAGTAGTTTTCTAGGTATAGTCTGCTTTTCCTCACTTGCGGTCTTCCTGGAAAACTTCTAACCCTGACCTGCCTTCTGCCTTACCACCCCATTTCTATTCTCCACCCTCCAGTTTCCTAATCATGCTAAAATTCAGTAATGCGTAAATTGTATAAGCTGGAACCAAACTTTTGACAGTTGCCAGAAAGGTACATACAAATTAATTCACAAATATTAAAATTTAACCTAAAGAAATTCAAGTTACATTGGCAAAGGATTATAGTCTCTTCCCTACTAGAAAGATCTCTGTTGAATTACTCTCTTTTTCAGTATCCTTACTGCAGCAGAATCAAAATCTTACTTAATTCTCTGAACCTCTGCAGTTGATATTACATAGTTTATAACTTAAGTAGATCTTTAAAAATCAAAACTTACTTTCCAAACAACAACAAAAAACCCTTGAATTTTGCTACACCTAAAGTGAAGAACCTCCTTCTTATCTACTCTTCTAGGCACTAACCCGCTGTGACTCAGAAGAATATTCCTCACTGAGTCATTAGTACTTGCTTAACCTGACAATCGGTGTTTTAGGCCAATGCAGCCTCATTACACTGTAACACTAAACTGGAAAACAAACAAACAAGATGTTCTTAGTACTGGACCCCCTGACCCCGAATTGCCTCCAGCTAATAGTAAACCAAACTAAAAACCAACATTCATTGATCACCTCTAGTAGACAGAGCAAGAATGACCCTGATTGCTAAAAAAACACTCCAGTCCTACAAGTGAGAAGAAAACATCCTGTCGACACAAGACTCCCTATTTGTCCCAGCCCTGCCACAACCTTATCTCTTTACATCTATGCCCATTTCTTCAACCTACCAACAGAAAGGAGCTGAGTTTCAAGGCAGTGGAAATACAGCCAAGAGCTGACTACACAGCACAAAAATAGTATACACAATTTCTTTAATTACCACATATGGATACCAGTCCTTCCTCCTAAATACCCTAAAACTGCTGATTCTCAATTGTTCCTAAGGGATTAAAGAAGGCTGAAGAGAATTTATTCAATTCAAAGAGGCCAAGGAATTAAAAGGGCATGTCACAGCAAGTGATTAGAATTGGTAACTTCAATAAAGAAACTATTAATTTGATTTTTTGTTTTTTTGTTTTTTGTTTTTTTTTGAGACGGAGTCGCCCAAACTGGAGTGCAGTGGCCAGATCTCAGCTCACTGCAAGCTCCACCTTTCGGCTTCACGCCATTCACCTGCCTCAGCCTCCCGAGTAGCTGGGACTACAGGCGCCCGCCGCCTCGCCCGGCTAGTTTTTTGTATTTTTTAGTAGAGACGGGGTTTCACTGGGTTAGCCAGGATGGTCTCGAACTCCTGACCTCGTGATCCGCCCGTCTCGGCCTCCCAAAGTGCTGGGATTACAGGCTTGAGCCACCGCGCCCAGCCAGAACGTTGGTCTTTCTATGCCAGATACTATCCTAGGGTTAACTAAGAAGACTTAATGCTAACTTTAAGGTAGTGCATCATACACTGAATCACTTTACTTATAGGATTATATAGAGGAATTTTTCCATTTGCAAAGGGCAATTCTAATCCTTGATTTTGTAACCCACGGCAAAATAGACACTCTAGGCTGGGTGCAGCGGCTCACACCTGTAATCCCAACACTTTGGGTGGACAAGGTGGTGGATCACCTAAGGTGAGGAGTTCAAGACCAGCCTGACCAAAAATTAACTGGGCGTGGTGGTGCATGCCTGTAATCCCAGCTACTTGGGAGGCTGAGGCAGGAGAACTGCTTGAGCCCAGGAGTTCAACACCAGCCTGGGCAACATGGTGAAACCCTGTCTCTAACAAAAAAAAAAAAAAAAAAAGACAAAAAAGCTGGGCATGGTAGTGCATGCCTGTAGTCCCAGCTACTTGGAAGGCTGAGGTGGGAGGATCACTTGAGCCCAGGAGTTTGAGGCCAGCCTGGGTAACATACCAAGACCCCAAAACAAAAAAAAAAAAAAAAAAAAAAAAAAAGCTGGGCATGGTAGTGCATGCCTGTAGT
>NW_012115154.1:7389284-7397247 GCF_000951035.1 Colobus angolensis palliatus | reverse complement strand
CGGCCACTGCACTCCAGCCTGGGCCACACAGCGAGACTCTGTCTCAAAAAAAAAAAAAAAAAAAAGCCATTTTACAGACTAATTTACTGAAGCACTATTAATAAGGGCAAATTTTTGAAAACAACCTAAATCATTTGGGGACTGGTTACAAGTGTGAGAGTTCCATGCAACGAAACAGCAATGGAGAGAAAGCACTTTGTCCTGATATGACCTCCCGCCCAAACATACTAAGATGCAGTAAATAAAAAGCAAAGAGCTTAAGTGTGTACAGTATTCTATAATATGTATAAAAAGGGGGTGGGAAAGGAATAGATGCATATGTACAGAGATATATCCCTAGTACCACAGGAATGTTACTTGCCTAGGAAGTGGGATTCAATGGGTGGGCAATACAATAAAAGGAAGATTTTTAATTTTTGAATTTTGAGCCACTTAAGTGTACTAGTTGGTTAAAACATTAAGTGTAACCCATGTATAACTTGTATAAAAAACACAGTATTTTAGGATTTATACATGCTAGGATTTTAGGATTTATACATTCTATAGGATTTTACAATTTATATATCATGATACAATATAGTCTCAAAATATTACATTGAAATTAAATACTACAAATTAGTGTAACAACTTTTGCTATTTCTTCTATTTAAATACCCATCAGTCCATCCCTAAATTTATTATTATATAGTCACAGAGCAGAGAACCAGAAGGGTCTCTGAAACACCTGAACCTCTCAATTTATAGGTAAGAAAACTGGCCTTGGCCAGGCCCAGTGGCTCACACCTGTAATCCCAGCTCTTTGGGAGGCCAAGGCAGACAGATCATTTGAGGTCAGGAGTTTGAGATCAGCCTGGCCAACATGGTGAAATCATCTTTACTAAAAACACAAATACTAGCCAGGCATGGTGGTGCATGCCTGTAATCCCAGCTACTCAGGTGGCTGAGGCAGGAGAACTGTTTGAACCCGGGAGGTGGAGGTTACAGTAAGCCGAGATCATACCACTGCACTCCAGCCTGGGTAACAGAGACTCTGTCTTAAAAAAAGAGGGAGGGAGGGAGGGAGGGAGGGATGGGGGGAGAGAGGGAGGGAGAGAGAGGGAGAGGGGGGGGGAGAGAGAGAGAGAGAGAGAGAGAGATAAAAACCTCACCAAAAGGACACAATTAGAAGATGGCAAAGTATGGCCTAGGACCTGATTTCAATTCCAATCTATTCTCATCTATTTATTCTACCCTCAAATAGTTTCTTAATTACAAGGAGCCAGCATGATTGGGTCAAGATCCCAGTGGTATCTTGAGGGTAGTATGAATGACAAGGCCAGTGTGAGCTGATATCCTTTCTCTCGTGGGATACTTTTCCATGCTCACAGAGGAATCAGAGGGGTAAAGTGCTGCTTCTCAACTAGGTTATGTTTTAGCAAAGTGCCAAGAGTACTTAAAGCCATAGTGTAAATGTGAGGTGAGGAGTGGGGCTTTCTACAAAGTCAGTAATACTAGAAAATTTGAGAAAAATGTTAAGCAACTTAATCAGGTAATTAAAAATTATTTTTGTATTCAAACAAACACCAATATATTGTGGCACTGAATGTAAAATGTACATGAATATTTAGCATAAACCGGACACTTTCAAAGAGGTATCATGCTGGTTCTGAGTCTGATGCTACAGGCTTAGAAGTACACATATTCACTGTCAAACTCTTAAGAGGCAGAAAGGTTCGAGAACTACTATATCAAGGGAATTAAAATAGCCTTCTCGATGGTGGCAGAAAGCGAATAGAGTTAGAGCTACACAGACCTGGACCTGTAGCTTACTCTTGCCACTGTGTGACGTTACATTAGTTACTTAATCTTGAACTCAGAGCCTCAGTTTCCTCATCTGTAAAATCTGGTCAATATTACTTAGCTTGTGGTTTTGTTACAAAGATTGGAGATAATATATGAAAAGCAAACCGCCTGGACTCTAGAAAGACTATAATAAATGATGGCTACTTGGCAGGATGGATCACTTGAGGTCAGGAGTTCACGACCAGCCTGGCCAACATGGTGAAATCCCGTCTCTACTAAAAATACAAAAAATCAGCTGGGTGTGGTGTTGCCCCTGTAGTCACAGTTACTCGGGAGGCCAAGGCATGAGAATCGCTTGAACCTGGAAGGCAGAGGTTGCAGTGAGCCAACACTGCACCACTGCACCCCAGCCTGGGTGCCAGAGCGAGACCCTGTTTCCAAAATAAATAAATAAAAATAAAAATGAATGATGACTACTTTATCACAAGCCTACTGGAATCTTTATTTGACTATCTAACCATTCACTTGGTTTCAATTTGTGAGAACAAGGTAAGGCAGGCAATGAATATTTATAGGCCCTCCCGACCAGTCACAGAAAGGAAACAGGTCCATAGGATTAAAAACAGTGATCAGTTTATTATACTCACATATTTCATTTCAAATTTCTTAGCCAACATTTCCACCTCTTGCCTCTCCTGATGTTCATCATTAAATGGGTCTTCTGTGTGAATGAGCTTCTTCTGATTCAAGGTGAGTGGGAAAAGAAACAGAAGTATCCATTAATATTACAAACAGTATTATTGTTTATTTATTTATCATTATGTAACAAACACTTCAATTCTATTTCAATAAATGTGATCCGAAAGGAAATAAACTAGTGAGAATATATAACATATGTTATACAATTACATTATTCAGAAACTATATTTTAAATTTAATCAGTAAGAGACAACTTTTCCTAATACTAACAAGTAAGTCAGAAGTATTAAAACTGAAAAAAAAAAAGCTGGTTCATAGCAAAAAATATTTACAGTTGTAATGGAATCATATATACTTCATAGTGTTTTGATGAGTAAGAACTCAACAATCCAAATTGTCTTCACCTGCAAAATGATCATATGGTCACCTCATCCAAAATAACAAGGGAAAAAAATCCCCAGGAACACTAGCTAAACATGAAAATCTCACTTATAACTCTAGATTGATATCTTCACTAGCAAAGATTAACTGCTTTGATCAGGAAATGCTTCTAAAAGGAGCTCTAGATTATTAATTAAAATCAACACTTTATCATCTGCCTGTGAGTTAACACTGAGTGTGTATAGCAGCTAAGGCTTTCTGTTGAGGTCCAGTATCAACAACCATTGTATCACCAATATCCTGTCAATGGATATCCATTCAGGGAATACACACTACTTTTAAACAAAGCTAGAAAAGAGAAATAGCTGCAAAAAGATTACATTACCATGCCTTTCTTCTAGTAGGGGAGAGTGAAAGTTTATTATAATACATGGTTTAAAACACACACAGAGCTAGAAGCCCACATTAACCATCTATTTAACAAAACAAACAAAAATAGCCATCACATCCTTAAGTCTTCCACTTTAGTATACAAACATATATATGGTTTTCAATGCACAAAAAAACCAAAACAAGGATAAAAATGCTACTTTTATCCAATTTCAGACAACTGACTGAGGTAATTAAAAATTAAGGTATACTACAACTGAAATACTGATACAGATTCAATGGACTTTGAAGGGCAAGAAAAAATGCAGAAGGAAGGAAGATTTGCACACTTAGAAACTGAGATACTTCATCCTAGATATAAAGGTTGATAAGTGATCGGTCTAAAAAACATGATAGAAAAATGTGGACAGAATGAATACGAGACAATTCATCACATTTGGGACATTAGAATAAAGGGATACTTCTTTAAAGGAGTTAACTTTAGAATCAATTTTTAAATCATTGTAATAAGTAATAAATTTATAGAATACTTCACCCCAACAGAAGTTACCAATGAAAGGCCGGGAGCAGTGGCTCATACCTGTAATCCCAGCACTTTGGGAGGTCAGGAGTTCAAGACCAGCCTGGCCAACATGGTGAAACCCTGTCTCTACTAAAAATACAAAAACTAGCCAAGTGTGGTGGCACCTGCCTGTAGTCCCAGCTACTCGGGAGGCTGAGACAAGAGAATTGCTTGAACCCGGGAGGTGGAGGTTGCAGTGAGTTGAGAGTCTGAGATCGCACCACCGCACTCCAGCCTGGTGGAGACAGACAGAGACCTCATCCTCCCTCAAAAAAAAAAATTTACCAATGAAAAACATAAACATGATCCAAAAAGGAATAAACCAGTGAGAATAATAAGGAATCCTAGGCATGTCCAGGGTATAGCCTTGTTTGTTTATTTGTTTTTGAGACAGAGTCTTGCTCTCTTGCCCAGGCTGGAGTGCAGTGGCAGGATCTCAGCTCACCGCAAGCTCTGCCTCCTGGGTTCATGCCATTCTCCTGCCTCAGTCTCCAGAGTAGCTGGGACTACAAGCGCCCGCCAACTTGCCCGGCTAATTTTTTGTATTTTTAGTAGAGATGGGGTTTTACCGTGTTAGCCAGGATGGTCTCGATCTCCTGACCTCAAGATCCGCCCACCTCGGCCTCCCAAAGTGCTGGGATTACAGGCGTGAGCCACCACGCCCGGCAGGTATAACCTTAACTAGAGGCTCAGGTTAAGGTCAGTGAGCAATCGCCATGTCTATTACAAACTGCTCCCTCGTGCACTGTGAAGCCCAAATACTTACTCTGTGGTATGACTCATTTTATATGTATAAATATAAACCTATGGATCTATATTTTTAATAAGAATCACCTTATATGCCATTCTAAAATATTTTATGTACTTTATGTAGGTATCAAAAGTACAGCTCTTATTTTCTCTTGACAGCCTACAAAAACAAATTTAAGAAAATGGACTCACTTTTCTTTTACAGTTAAGAATAAACACCCTTCCCCAATCAAGACTAAGCTTTTTTGTTTTTTTCAGGCGAAAAAATATCTGAAAATTATCAACTACCCACATGCAAAACTGATGCAGTAATTTTGTCCTTTGATCTTAACTTATCAACACCATTTTCAGGAGATTCTTTCACAAATTTTATCCAAAATATGCAAACAATGAAATGCCAAGGAATTCTCAAACAGTACAGTTATATTAACATACTATAAACACTTATTTTTCTTTTCACAGTAAATGTTCAATTAATCATGTTCACAAATGGGTGTTCTAGTTAACTGATTTTTCTGGTTTACTAAGAGTTAAACCTTTTTTTGTATATCAATCACTGCCAAAATTTATTTCTAGAATGCACTATTATCCTGTAGCCAGAAATGGTGACCAAATTGATCTTTCAGGATAGAGATGATTCCAATGCCGGTCATCATCCTAAACCACCTCAATCACAGCACTATACTGCATAGACAATAAGGTTAAAGGTTTAGCTAACCTGTGGTTTTGTTTTTTGTATTTTCCCAGCACAAATTATTTAATTGTGCTTTTCGCATTAAAAATAGAGCACAGAAAAATTTCTGATTGTGTTTCAGTAAATCAAGGTTTTACTGTTCACTTAGTATTTACAAAGGGAACTGATTTAAATGCACCCATATGAATGGTATCCATATGTAACACACCTTTTGTTTTGGTTTTCTTTTTAATAGCCCCACATCTACCAATTTCAGCATCTGGCGCTAAAATCTTATTTACTGATAGATGGCTATTTCAAAAATGTAGAGTCCTTCCTCCTCTAATTCTTCTAATTCTGGGAACCACCAACTTTCCAGACCAATTCTAATGTTCGCATTTTGCTTTCTGATGGTCTCTCTTCTAGGATTTCCCTTCATGAAACCATGACAATTTTACTTAAACATATGTTTTCTATGCTTTCTTGCATAATAAGGGTATTCACTGGCAGCAATCACAGGAAAATGTGGCAAATCTTTGTTGCAAAAGTGATTGTATACAATGGATTTTGTTTGTTCAGAGGTATATGAAAAAAGATAGAAGGTTGATATACAACGAGAAAACTGGGCCAATAGACACCTACACTGTTAACAAGTAAACGGAAAAATTAAATGGAATTATTCCTCTTTCTCCTATTACACGAAAGTAGTAGTTCTGGTTTTATCAAGTTAACAAAGCTAGGGTGTCAAACTTTTTTATAATTAAATGATACACATTATTAATTTGCCATCGTGTGAATATTACAGCATAAACAGGGACACAATAAAGGTCTTTGTATTTCTACCATGACTTACATTTTACGTCATTTTGGCAGAATCCTCTAAACTATATGAGTTAATTTTAAGAAATTTTGTTTTACTAAGAAATTGTATCACTATGGAAAGAAGTACTAATAAAATTACATACGTTTGTAAAGCGAGGATAATAGTTTTTACCCCATGGAGTTCTGTAGGACTACTAGAAAAACCACGTGCAGTGCTTAGCACTGTGTCTAGCACACAGTAAGAACTCAGTAAATGTAGTTATTGCTGTATTTTTTACACAAAGATAATGCTTTTCTCCTGTAATTTATGAAAATTACAAAAACTGCAAACCAACTTAGATTAGCAGCTCAAATACAATGTTTAGAAAATGCTCCAATCCAATATTTTTAATATTCTTTTGGGAAAAAAGTGACATCACATTTATAAAGAGGGGGCACTCAAGTTGAGTCTAAAGAGCAAAATGTTATGTGGAAGTGACTAAAGTGATCTCTACCTTTAAGCAATTCATTTTGGTTTAAAACATTTTGTAATGATTTGACCACACAACATTTCTAAATAATGATCAAAATATTAGCTGGCCATAAAGTAAACAAAATCTAGTGAAATTGTTCAACATGATACTTTGTGACTAAGCAGTCAGTCATTTTGACCATAAACGTAGTCGAAGATGAAAAACAAGCGACTTCTGGAGTCCATTAGACCCAAGCTAAAGCAAAGCCTAATAACGGGCATAATTGCTAAGCAACAGAGAAAACTGTTCTTTCTTTACTGTTAATCTATCACTTCCTTTTCTAACTTACTTCTGAAGATCCACCAACCCACAACAATACAAATTACAATTACCAACATAAGCCCTATCCTTTCTCCATTGTTCACCTCTTACATCATAAAGCATACCCATATATTTTCAATTGTTTTAAAAAATTCAAAGCCGAGATTTTTCTCATCATCCTCCGAAAATTACAAAGGCCGAGTACAATGTTCTTCTATAAACTAATGATAATACATTTAAATAATATGACGGGTAGGTGTCAAATAAAACAGGAGACACCTTCCCATTCAATTGCAATATGAACAAACTCCACAAAAAAGGAAAGCTAAAAAGGTTTTCCAATACCAACACGAGAGAAAAATTAGTAACCAGATTATCTAACTCACTTCTCCATTCCTAAAGTGGGATCCTTAGTCTCTGAAAACCTTTAATTATTCTTAAATTCCCTTCGATTAAGAAAAATATCACA
Organism: Colobus angolensis palliatus; assembly: GCF_000951035.1. Classification (NCBI taxonomy): domain Eukaryota; kingdom Metazoa; phylum Chordata; class Mammalia; order Primates; family Cercopithecidae; genus Colobus; species Colobus angolensis. The sequence goes on along the minus strand of NW_012115154.1, from coordinate 7,389,946 downwards.
GGCACGCAAGCACACCTCAGCAGCCACGGCGCCCAGCAAAACAAACAGTGATGAGGATGAGGATGATACGAGAGGGGTTACACAATCTCTCTGCTTCAGACTGGGGGGCGTGTCCCCCAAGGTTTTCTCTTCCTTTCTACTGGAACGACAGCTGTAGCGCCACAGGGAGAACCCAGCCATACGGCCTGCAGGGCCCCAGGATTTTGTGTGGGGAGCAGAAAGGAAAGAAGGAAAATCTGAGGTTCCGAAAAGTGCACAAAACAGGCTCGGCGCGGCGTTGGGAGCGAGTGCCGGGGGTTTGGGGATTCGGCGCAGCCGGGTGAGAGCCTCGGCCACCCCAGGGAGTGGAGGAAGCAGAGCTCACCGCCCCGTCCACCCGCTCGGCCCCGGCCCCCCGCACCCCACCCTCGGGGCGACCCGGACGCGCTCGGTAGGCGTCCCAAGGTGCAAACCAGCTGGGGAAGACGGCGGGTCCTGAGGCTCTCGGGGTCTGGGGCAGGAGGGAGGAATCTTCTGTACCCGTTGTTCTCCGCACAGCAGCAGCTCCGGGTAACTGAACTCCACGCAGCTCTCGTCGGTGGGGTCCTTGAGCACCAGCTCCAGGCGCACCGTCTCCCTCGGCGGCCGCGGCGGCTGCTCAGCCCGGGAAGCCGACTCCCGCG
>NW_012115154.1:7379724-7389079 GCF_000951035.1 Colobus angolensis palliatus | reverse complement strand
GTTCGCGGGGGTACTCGGGCTCGTGGTCGGGCCCCGGGTACTCGGCCTCGCGTCGCCGCACCGGTGACAAGCTAATGAACGCTACTCTGCGCGGCTCCGCCATCCCCACTGTTCTGGCCCTCTGCTTTAGCTCGAGCCGGCGCTCGCTTCTACGCCGCGCTGCGTGCCTGCCCGCCCTTCCTCTTGCTCTCCGTCGCTTTTCTTCCCTCCACCACCCTCAGCCGTCTCCGCCGACGCCACGGTGAGTGCGGACCGTGTCCCCTTCCCCGCTACTACGTTCTGATGGGCTTCACCGCCATCGCCAGGGTCGCCGCGGCCGCCATGTTGGATCCCCCACATAAATAGAAGCAGGCCGCTGAGCGGGCGCATGCGCACAGAGTAGACGCTCGCGTCCACTGTCGTGGCTGTTGCTCAGTTTTCCTCTTTTCCTCCCAACAGTCTGGCGTCCAGACAGGTCGGCGGAAGTGACGACATGGCTCGGCCTGTTTCCGTGGAAACGGAGACGCCGTCTGCACCCTTCCTCAAAGGGAGGGTTCTGGGGTTTCCCCAGCAGCTTCCTATTCGTACCCGGAAACCAGAGGCGCTCCAGGAGCTTCCTGGGGCGAGCATCGGGATGTGCCTGAGACCGACCTAGCCATGGCGCCGGGTCTCCCGCGCTGGGTTCAAGGGAATTGGGGTTGTTAGCTGATTATTCAAGGCGGACTCTGGGCAAAGGTAGACAGACGCGCCGGCCGTTGTGCCTGCCAGGCGTGTGTCCCCGTAGCCTTAAGTATCGAGGGAAAAAAGGAAGTGCCCACCTTCAGCCCGACTAGCCCCAGCGGCTTCCCTCCCGAAAGCGCGGGCCTCCCCTTCCTCGACCTACTCTGATTTCCCTCGCCCGGCCGCAGTGGGCGTTACGTGGGGCAGGGTCATTAAATGTTCAATAACGCTTTGCAGTTGGAAAATTAACAAGCAGGTGAAGAGTTCTGGGCTCATTCAGAAGGCCTAAACTGTTGAAATCACAGAAAACTTCTTAAGAGGGTTTGGTGGTTTAAAAGAATGCTAAAGGACCCATTTCAGGATGGGGAAGGAATTGATTGGGCACGCCCCATAGGCTCACTTGTAATTAATTAATTGGAAGTCAGGTCTGAAAGGATGAGAATTACTGGCCATTTTAATCCATTGAATAAAAAGTAAATTTGAGGGGTCGCCCTTCACATCCAAGCCTTCTGTTAATTGCATTAACTGGATTAACTGTTGAAAGCTCATTTATTAAGTCAGTGTGACGTCATAGACAATTTCTGAGAGGGTACTGTTTCTTCCTCTCCTGTTACTTTCCCTACTTGGACGAAGATGATGATGAAATCTATGATTCCAAAGGTCTCTCCCAACTCTAAAACCCTATCTTTTCTCCTCAGCACCATGTTTTACCTCCATTATCTCCTTCCCCATTGCTCCTTTTCTGATTACGAATTCGGGTCTCATTTTTAGATTGTCTTTGTTATACTTAAATGACCTGCCTTCAGTCTCTATCCCCGCCAGTCTTGAGACGGGGTCATATTAATGTCTCTAAAAGAGTTTTTATTATGTCGTTCTCTGCTCTGGCTGCAATTTACCTACAAACTGAGTTCTATGTATGTATACTCATTCAATATCCTCCACAGTTTAGCTCAGAGACTGCAAACTGGTGGTCTGTGGGCCAAATCCTAGTACAGGTGTGTTACTTGTCCAACATTATCTTCTAACTTCTAACCCACTGAGTTTTCCAACTTTTTGATCCACAACCCACAGTAAGAAATTTTACACTGTAACCCAGAATGTACACTCATATATACATAACACATATGTGCATATCTGAAATACAAGTTTCACAATACTTACCTACTGCTTAGGATAAAGTAAAAGCAACAGACGCAACAGAGTTAACATAGCATATTTTATAATACAGTGTAAAAAAATGTTAATATATAGAAGCAAATTGGGAAAGATTTTCTTTAACGCCATGGAAGTTCTTGCCTGTTCATAGGTTTATTGCACTCCAGTATTCATGAGGACAGTGGTACATGAACATCTGATCCACTGTAGCGCCTGATCTTTTTCTTTTCTTTTTTTTTTTTTTTTGAGACTGAGTCTCGCTCTGTCGCCCAGGCTAGAGTGCAGTGGCGGATCTCAGCTCCGCCTCTCGGGTTTACGCCATTCTCCTGCCTCAGCCTCCCAAGTAGCTGGGACTACAGGCGCCCGCCACCTCGCCTGGCTAGTATTTTTTTTTTTTTTTTTTTAGTAGAAATGGGGTTTCATCGTGTTAGCCAGGATGGTCTCCATCTCTTGACCTCGTGATCTGCCCGTCTCGGCCTCCCAAAGTGCTGGGATTACAGGCTTGAGCCGCCGCGCCCGGCCGATCTTTTTCTTTTCTAAACTGATCAAAATTGAAAACCCTAGTTCAGATATATAGGCTGTCGTGAATAGTAATAATGCATATACATGTTCTTCATAGCAATAAATTCTTCTTTAATCTTAGTCCAACATCATGATAAATTTCATACCTCACAATCATTTTTCTGTGTTATGAAGTACTAAGCTGTAATAATTTATTCTCTTCATAAAATACCAAGTTTAATCAAATTAATTTTTTAAATCAATAAAAATGATCTGGTTCACCCTATTAACTGCCCAACAAACTGAAAACTCTATGTTCTTTGTTAAAGGGCAGATTACAAGAAGTGTTTTCCATGTTCTTAATTTAAAAAACAAGATTCTGATATAATGAACCTAAATCAAAATTCACAAATGGTGGCTGAAATCCTGTTAGAGTACAACATAAATCCATAGTTATTGTGCGTAAACAATTCAAAATTAGTTTATGAAGGAAACGTCAAGTCATATAACCACCACACCTTATTACTAATGGGTTCCACCATGCTTCAACCAGGCACAGCAGATATAAACATGTAATAGACCGCTCAGAAAATTAAAGCTATTAGAGCTGTAAATAAGGAATGCTAAATATAAACATAGCAATGCCAATACATTGGTGCCATTTTAAAAAGTGAATAAGATACAATGTAAACACATCTGATAGTTCCCTCTGTAAGCCACTTTCCCATTGACTTATAAAGTTATGGTTCTATAATTCTTTTAAAAAGGACAATTTTTCTACACTGCTGCATGCAGTAGTTTCACTGTACGTTCTTGATTACAACGCAGTCTTCAAATCCTTTTGAAGAGCTCGACATATCAGGATTTCTCCAGAAAGTTAGTTTGTCATGTTTTCAGCAGCCTTTAGTGCTTTGGTAGTCTTTCGAAGCTCCTTAATAACCAGTGATATTTCCTTGATTATTAATTAATTCTGGGTTAAGTCCTTGCTCACAAAGCTGTACACAAATAGCTAGAGTTTCCAGTAAGCCAATATTCAGAATTCTTGACATCTCTTTTTTTTTCCTTTTTTTTTTTTTGAGACGGAGTCTTGCTCTGTCGCCCAGGCTGGAGTGCAGTGGCACGATCTCAGCTCACTGCAAGCTCCGCCTTCCGGATTCACGCCATTCTCCTGCCTCAGCCTCCTGAGTAGCTGGGACTACAAGCAGAATGTCCACGATCTCCCTCACCGCATTCTGATCACTGCTGCCGCTACTACTTGCTGTGATGGAGGCCAAGGGAACTATTTTAAAATTCTGAATATATTTTTCTCTATACAGTCAATAATTCCTCTATAAAATAATCTTGCTACACATATCTGGCATAAAAATATTATGCAACTGTCAGTATTAGTACTCTTAGCATGTCGGACTGTTACTACATCATAGTTACTGTTGCTGTAAATATTCTGTGGTAGGTAATACACTGATACTGTGTTTTTGCCAAGAAGTATAGTTTTTCATTTATCAGCTGATTTGTTGCTGAAAGCATGTGCACCATACCCATAAATACTGGATGAAGTTTTTCAGCACTTACTATGACCCATATTTCTTTTGCACACTGATTGTCTTTCTCCTTAAGATTTGTGGAATAGCTCTCTGAGCTGGGTCATAGTTCACGGTGACATGGCTGAACCAAGAAGTTGGAATCGTTGGTAAATATAGGACCCACTGTGGGACCTCCTTCCGGAAAACGGTGAAGAAAATTGAAATCAGGCAGCACTCCAAGTACATTTGCTCTTTTCTGTGGCAAAACCAAGATGCAGAGACGAGCTGTGGGGATCTGGCACTGTGGTTCCTGCATGAAGACAGTAGCGGTGTCTTCATGCAGGAACCACATTGTCTGGACCTACAATACCACTTCCGCTGTCACGGTAAAGAACACCATCAGAAGACTGAAGCAACTGAAAGACCAGTAGACGCTCCTCTACTCTTTGAGACATCACTAGCCTATAATAAATGGATTGATTTATGTAACCAAAAAATTAAAAAGATTTGTGGAAAAACTGAGAAATTGTGTCAATAACTCTACCCCCCTCCTTTTTAAGCAACATATAGGAGGAGTTTATTGACAAGTTCATCATGCTAAATTTTCAGATGTCCTTTTATTTTTTTCCCTAGATGGATTCTTGCACTGTTGCCCAGGCTGGAGTGCAGTGGCGCTATCTTGGGTTGCTGCAACCTCTGCCTCCTAAGTTCAAGCAATTCTCCTGCCTCCGCCTCCCAAGTAGCTGGGATTACAGGCACGCACCACCACTTCCAGCTAATTTTTGTATTTTTAGAAATTTTTAGAAAATTCTGTATTTTTGTATTTTTAGAGACAGGGTTTCACTGTGTTGGCCAGACCAGTCTCGAACTCCTGACCATGTGATCCACCCACCTCGACCTCCCAAAGTGCTAGGATTACAGGTGTGAGCCACCACGCCCAGCCTCAGATGTTCTTTTAATTTTGAAGGTATTAAGCTTTTATTTGCAGGAAAAGTGCTTTTTCTTTTTAGAATGAGACGTAAAGTCAATGTTTGATGATGGAGTTAACATTTTCTCAATATTTCCACTATAATTCCAGACCCAGCAGCTAAATTGGAATATGTTTCCGTATTTTTCACTTTCTTATTCCTTTTTCTTCTAATAATAAAGCAATCTCTTTGAGAGCAATTTATACTAGTTTGATTAATATATCATAGTTCACACACACGTGTCACACACACAACACACATGATGGTGTTTTCCCAAAAACATACCTAAAGCTCTTCAATGTAACCCAGTTGAAAAGTATGAGGTTTTTTTTTATCACTGAATGAAATTCTCCTTTACTTCATTTCATAAGTCACGGACAGTTGTGATAACCTAAAATTAGGCTGTACAATGTTACCTGTCCAACAAAGGAACCTAGGAGTTCCAGTGAGATCCCAGTGACTGCAGTCACCCTTCCCTCCCTGTCCTTCTCTTCATCAGCAGTTAAAGTGTCTGTATTCCTGGATAAGGATCAGTGTGGTACACTCTGATATTTTCCATAAGATTCTATGGTAATATATTGCATGTTTTTAAAATGCTGCTTGTGACCCTCAAAACTGTTTCACAAACTTCTAATTGGCTGCAATTACCAATTTGAAAGTTAGTTCAGTCTCTTCCAGTAGAGACTGAGCAGGTGATCAGAAAGTAATTTTGTTACTGGGGACTAGGGATAGAGCACACCTACTTATGCATTTCCAGGTAAAGTTGGAAAATCCAAAATGCTTTTGTTGGGTAGCGGGGGCCCTTCAAGGAGGCTGAGAAGAGGTCAAAGTCAATTCCTGTAGAATACACAGTCAAAATACCTTTAATATTATTTAACTGTAATGCTATCAGGCACTCTTGTTTTGTTTAGCAAATAAATAAATACATAATAAAATACCCTATGAGATCAAGTTACTCATCCCTTCTTGACAACATTTAAGTTTAAAGACCAAAATGCCCTGTGAAGAGCCAAAGGAAGAGTATCAGAGAGAAAGAAAAGCAAGCACGAAGCCTATGGAGGGAGTGATTTAGTGAGTTGGAAGAAAGGTGAGGGTGACCAAAGTGCAGTGAGCAGGGTGGGCAAAGATGGAATCTGAGAGGGAGCGAAGGGCCAGGTCATGGAATGGCACAAAGAGACTGGATCTGACCAGGTGTGGTAGCTCACGCCTATAATCCCAGCGCTTTGGAAGGCCGAGGCAGGAGGATCACTTGAGCCCTGAAGTTTGAAACCAGACTGAGCAACATAATGAGACTTGTCTCTAAAAAAAACTAAAAATAGAGCCGGGTGCGGTGGCTCAAGCCTGTAATCCCAGCACGTTGGGAGGCCGAGACGGGTGGATCACGAGGTCAGGAGATCGAGACCATCCTGGCTAACACGGTGAAACCCCGTCTCTACTAAAAATACAAAAAATTAGCCGGGCGAGGTGGCAGGCGCCTGTGGTCCCAGCTACTTGGGAGGCTGAGCCAGGAGAATGGCGTGAACCCGGGAGGTGGAGGTTGCAGTGAGCTGAGATCCGGCCACTGCACTCCAGCCTGGGCGACAGAGCAAGACTCCATCTCAAAAAAAAAATAAAAATAAAAAAAAACTAAAAATAAAAAAAATTAACCAGGCTTGGTGGCACACACCTGTAGTCCCAGCTACTCAGGAGGCTGAGGTGGGAGGATTGCTTAAGCCCAGGAGATTGAGGCTACAATGAGCTGTGATCGTAACATTGCAATCCAGTCTGGGCAACAGAGCAAGACCCTGTCTCAAAAACAAAAACAAAAAAAAAAAGAGTTTGGATCTTACTGTAAATGAAACCAGAAGCCATTGGGAAAATTTTAAGTAGAAAAGTGACATCATCTTACAACAAACACATCAACAAACACATTTCAAGAAAGTAGGAGGAGCCAACTAACTGCTGAATGCTACCAAGAATTCTAGTAAGATGAGAGCAGAGAGACTGGTGACTTCAATGAGCTTTTTATTTTTAATTTTCACTTCAGGCAAAGAAGGTTGAATTAATCATATTTCACAGTTTGTGGCACATTAACTTAATCATCAGTCTTTTTCTCTCTCTTTGAAATTCCTCTTTATTTCCATTCACTGCCTCCAATGGCAAAAATTCTACAATTTCAACTTTTTTTTTTTTTGAGACAGAGTCTCACTCTGTCACCCAGGCTAGAGTGCAGTGGCGCAATCTTGGCGCACGGCAACCTCTGCCTCCTGGGTTCAAGCGATTCTCCTGCCTCAGACTCCCGAGTAGCTGGGATTATAGGCATTTGCCACCATGCCTGGCTAATTTTTGTATTTTTAGTAGAGACGAGTTTTCGCCATGTTGACCAGGCTGGTCTTGAAATCCTAACCTCAGGTGATCCGCCCACCTGAGCCTCCCAAAGTGCTACAATTACAGACGCGAGCCTCCGCGCCCGGCCAATTTTAACTTTTGTATGTGACCTTGTATATACTATTATTTTACATGTATATATTTTAAATTTGTAAATTTGTTATTGTGTTATATATCTCATTGTTTCCTTTTTTGCTCAACACCATATTTTGAATATCCACTCATGCTGCTCTGTATAATATATTCAGTTTACAACTTTTTTTTTTTTTTTACAACTTTTGAGTAGTAATCTGCAACTGCATATTTTGCCTGTTTACTTCCTCAGTGATGGATGCTTGGATTGCCTCCAACTACCCCCTGGCCCCACCACCACCACAGTGCAACTATGAACATCCTCAGTCATGTGCTCTTTGAGTCTATATGAGAATTTACTTCGGACACAGACCCAGGAAAGAACCGTTGGATCTTCAGGCATGCATACACATTAAGAGACTGTTCTCCAAAATGGCCATGCCAGTGGTGTTAGGGTTCCTGTATCACCTCCTCTTCTCCCACCGTATTGCTACCAATAAATACAGTTTAATTTCTGCCATTCATTATTATTTTAATTTGCATTGCTCTGATGACTAAGGAATTTGAGCATCTCTTCATATATCTGCTAGTCTTTTAAGTTTCCTCCTGTGTAAATTGCCGGTTTATAATCATTATTCATATTTCCATTATGGTTCCTGTCTTTTTCTGGTTGAATATACAAGGATCTCAAATCAGTGAGGAAAGTTTAGATTATTCAATAAATGGCTTAAGACAAATAGATAATTATCTAGACTAGAATAAAATTGTATCTCACACCTTACAAAAGGATAAATTTCTAGTGAATAAATGTTTTAAATATAAAAAAGTCATAGTATTTCTAGAAGAAATTGGCTGAGATTAAAAAAAATAGACTAATAAAGGCCTTTCCAAGTATGATTGATAATTTCAACTGCTTAAACAGCATTAATCAAAAGACTAATGACGAAACTGGAAAAAAAATTTACAATACATTTCACAAAGAGTAGATTTCCCTAATCTATAAAGAACTCCTGCAGATCATAGAAACAGCAATAACTTCTTAGAAAAAATGGTGAAAGATATGAACAAATAGTTCATAGGAAAGGAAATATAAGGCTCTTAAACCAATGAAATATGTTCAACCTAACTCAATTGCCGAACCGAATAATATGTGTATTTCTAACTTTGATAAATTGCCTTCCATAGAAAGTACTGATTTATATTCCACTGGCAATACATAAGGGTCTCTATTTCCCAATACCCTTGGCAACTTATGTTATCAAATGTTTTAATCTTTGCCAAAAACTAATAAATTTCAAAAAATGATTTTGGTGTACATTTCTCTTATTTTGAGTAAATCCATGCAATCAAATTCTATGCAATCTTTTAAAACATTGATTACCAAAATCTATTTTTAAGTGAAAAAAGAAATATGCAGACTATTATTTAATATACTACCATTAGGATAGAAAGAGGAACATTTTGTTAAAAGGGAGAACTAACGTATTATTTGTATATGCATGTATGTATGTATGTGTATGTATATAAGAATTTATTTTTAAAAATCTCTTCATGTATATTCACAACACTGAGAACTGATCTCAAAAGCGATATTACGTGGCCCAGTTTTAGAAGCAGAAGACAGACCCACAGATTTAACTATGGAGACAGCCCAGCTGTGCTTGTTTAGCCTTGGGGCAAACTCTCATAGCAGAACATTTGCATCTTTTAAAATTTTTAGGCAGGCACAGCGGCTCATGCCTGTAATCCCAATACTTTGGGAGGCCAAGACGGGAGGATCACCTGAGGTCAGGAGTTCGAGACCAGCCTGGCCAATATGGTGAAACCCCATAACTAGTTAACACAGACAAAAATAAAAAAATAAAAAAACGTGGTGCAGTGGCTCACGTCTGTAATCCCAGCACTTTGGGAGGCCGAGACAGGTGGATCACGAGGTCAGGAGATTGAGACCATCCTGCCTAACATGGTGAAACCCCATCTCTACTAAAAATACAAAAAATTAGCCAAGCATGGTGGTGGGCACCTGTAGTCCCAGCTACTCAGGAGGCTGAGGCAGGAGAATGGCATGAA
>NW_012115154.1:7376824-7378044 GCF_000951035.1 Colobus angolensis palliatus | reverse complement strand
GACAGAGCGAGACTCTCTCAAAAAAAAAAAAAGAAAGAAAAAGGCAGGCATGACTATAGTGTTAGAGATGAACTCTAACAGCCTGGGAAGGTGGAGTGAGCTGCCCCGACAGCACAGAGCCAGAAGAGGGGCAGTGGGAATTAGAACTGAAGAATATGTTAGAATTTTTGGTTGCATGCACTATAAATCAACTTAAGCTAGTTTAAACAGAAGAGTTAGTACAGCAGAGGTCGGGATAACTCCCAGAATCCAAGGGAATGATTGCAGTCAGGTCCCAAGAAGATGGAACCAGAATCAGGAACTAAAAAGTCACATGGATTCCAGGCAATTTTGTCTCTGTCTCATTTATGCATCTAAGATCTACTTCATTCTGTTCCCCTTTCTGTGGATTAGTTTTCTCTACTCCCCAAGTTACATGGTTAAAAATATGGCCTTGTTATAATTAGCAATTTTTTAAAAAAATACCTTCTTTACTGAAGAGACCAGTCCAGACTAAGACTGGAAACCCTTACACCTACCTCCAAAATTCTAGGGAAGGATCTGTGATTGACCTATTTTGGGACAGGTGCTCATCCCTAGGTCAAACAACTGTGAGGAAAGGTATGGCTACCAGGAGCTTCTGATTAGGTGGAAGGGGCGTAGGGAGCAGGATGCCACTTGAAGAAAGGGTAAGGGGCCTGTCAGGCAATCCACCTGATGTTTACAACATGACATAGCAGAACAAAACAATGCAGGATGGGCCGGGCACAGTGGCTCACGCCTGTAATCCCAGCACTTTGGGAGGCCAAGGAGGGCAGATCACTAGAGGTCAGGAGTTCTAGACCAGACTGGCCAACTAAAACTACAAAAGAAAATTAGCTGGGCCTAGTGGCAGGCACCTGTAATCCCAGCAACTCAGGAGACTGAGGCAGGAGAATTGCTTGAACCCCAGGGGCGGAGGTTGCAGTGAGCCAAGATTCCATTGCACTTCAGCCTGGGGGACAGAGCGAACCTCTGTTTCAAAAAGAAAAAAAAAGGGCCAGGTGCAGTGGCTCATGCTTGTAATCCCAACACTTTGGGAGGCCAAGGCAGGTGGATCACGAGGTCAGGAGTGTGAGACCAGCCTGGCCAACATGGTGAAATCCTGTCTCTACTAAAAATACAAAAATTAGCCAGGCATGGTGGCAAACACCTATAATTCCAGCTACTCGGGAGGCTGAGGCAGGAGAACGGCTTGAACC
>NW_012115154.1:7371871-7376086 GCF_000951035.1 Colobus angolensis palliatus | reverse complement strand
TTGCAGTGAGCCGAGCTCGTGCCATTGCACTCCAGCCTGGGCGACAGAGCGAGACTCCATCTCAAAAAAATAAATAAATAAATAAAAATAAAAATAAAAATGGCTAATACTGTGTTGCTGAACATGTGAGGAAACAATCGGTTCCATTCATTGCTGGTGGAGATGGAAATTGGAAAAATCTTTTGTATATGGCATATCAGCAATATCTGTCAAAATTATAAATGTTCATACTCTTTAACCAGGATTTTCCACTTCTGTGAATTTATCTAAGATCTATAATATTTTGTATGTTTTTGTTTCTTTTGCTTGTTTAAAGGCCCTTCTGTTTTATTGGTTTACCTTTTTTTCAAAGGACCAGCTCTTTCACTTATTTATTGGTAGTACAGTTTTTTCTATTCATAAATTCATTAATTGCATTTTTCTTTGTGGATTCCTTATTTTTATTTCAATTATGTTTTTATAACTTCTTGATAAGATCCTTGAGTCACTCATTTTGTTGTTGTTGTTTATTAATATAAAAATTAAAGACCTTGTCTTCTGAGCTTTAACTCTAGTCCAGTTTGGATAGTCTTTTACCCAAAACTTAAAAGGTAGTTTTTGTTTGTTAACTGTTTGGTTCTTTGGTTGATTGGTTGGTTCGTTCATTTATTCTTTTCTTTTTAAATTTTAGGTGGCAGAGTTCTTAAGCTCTTTTGTTTTTACTATTAACTTCTGCTTTTAGGGCATTGTGATTAGAAACTATCTGTAGTGGTTCTACTTTGAGACCTTATTGAAAAAAGTCTCTGGCCTAGTGGTTAAGAGCACAGATTGGGAGTCAGGCTGCCTGGGTTAAACTCCAGCTCTGCTGCTCACTAGCATGCTCTCTGCAATCTTGGCAAAAGTGATGTAACCATTCTGTGCCTTAGTCTCCCCATCTGCAAAATGGGAATCATAATATATGTACTTTTCAAAGTTGTTGGAATTAAGTGAGTTAACATACATGAATTGCTTAGAAGGATGGCTGGGGCATAGTAAGCACCTGTGTAAGTGTTTAGTGTTGTTTTCTTTGTGACCCAAGGTACAGCCAGTTTTATTGAACATGCTATGGATCCTATTCTTTGTTTTCAAGGCGTAAGCTATATTTACAATCTATTCTTTATTATTTGTGATATTTAGATTGCCTATAAGATTTACTCCTTTTTCATGTCAATTCTCATGACCTGTAATCTTCTGTTTCTACTGTCCTTGTGACTCTTAACCATTTTTGTTTTTGAATATTGATGCCAGTTTCTTTGCTGCATATTCATAATTGTTATATCTTCATTGAGAAATGGATCCTTTATCATTCAAAGTGTGTTTCTTTGACTTGCTTAATGATTTTGACCCGGATTCAACCTTGTTTGATTGTGACACCTGCTCTCTTTTTATTTGCATTTGCCTAATTGTACTAGTGCCCATCTTTTTATTATCAACATTTATGCATCACTCTGTTCTGAGTAGAAGTAACAGCACAGAGTTAGATTTTGCTTTGTGGTCCAATCTGCCAATCTTTTTCTTTTAATAGGTAAGTTAAGCCTATTTGCATTTTTGACACCAGAGGTATGTTTGAGCATACATCTATCACATTATTTTATGTCATTCTCTCTCCTTTAAACCTTAAAAAAAATCCTCCATGAGTTTATCCATTTGCTTTATTTTGTGTATGTTACTTCCAACAATTTGGAAGGTTTATATTTTTATTCTAGCATTTATCCTTCATGTTACAAACAATCCAATTATATTCTTTTTGTTATTTTGAAATGTACAATTACATTATTATTATTTATTTTTTTGAGACAGGGTCTTACTCTATGCCCTTAACCTTTAATTTTTGGAAACACATCTATCATTTCACACTATAATTCAATTATGAAATTAGTATTTTTTTCTACATTTTGTGTTTAACTTGGTATTGCAAAATACACTCAGCCTACTATTTGATTTATCACCTTTAAATGATATCTTAAATGTATTAAGTTGGTGCAAAAGTCATTGCATTTTTTGTCAGTGAAAGTAATGGCAAAAACCGAAATTACTTTTGCACCGACCTAGTATCAATGTACTAATACTACTTTCTACCTTTCTGTCCAATATGGTTTGGATCTGCATCCCCACCCAAATCTCATGAAATGTCATCCCTACTGCTGGAGGTAGGTCATGAAGGGAGGTGACTGGCTCATGGGGACTGAGTTCTCATGAATGGTTTAGCATCATCCCCTGCTTGGCACTGTGTGGTGACTGAGTTCTCACAAGATCTGGTTGTTTAAATGTGTATGCCACCTCCCCTGCTTCTCTTCCTCCTGCTGTGGCCATATCAGATGAGCCTGCTTCCTACTTCCCCCTTCGCCTTCCACCATAATTGTAAGTTTTCTGAGGGTTCCCCGGAAGTCCAGCAGATGCTGCCTTCCTCTACAGCCTGCAGAACCGCAAGCCAATTAAACCTCTTTTCTTTATAAATTACCCAGTCTCAGGTATTTCTTTATAGCAATGTGAGAACAGACTAATATACTGTCAGAGTAAAATGTTTGGTGATAGCTTTCCTATACATGAATATCCTAGTTATCTATTTTCTATTAATATTCTGTCCACCATTTGATTTTTTTGTTCCTTTCCCTTCTGTTTTTTTTTTCCTCTTCTGTTAATTTTCTATAGACTCTCAGCTATGTTGTCTGTGTGGTTGCTCTTCTTTAAGAAAGAGTTTTCCTGGACCAGCTATTTTGATGAATATACATGTAGGGGGACCCCACGGCTATGTGCCCACCTATTTAGCAGGCATTTACCTGACTCTAAATTTTGCATTTACTCTTCTCCATCTTATTTGATAAGCAGCTGTGGAACTGTTCACAATGATGTCTTCCCTTCTGCAGGGCAAAGTGCTTCCTACAAATATGGCTTGTCTCTTTGATTCTTTGCTTTGCTCAGCTTCCTCTGCTTCTCAGAACTAAATATGAGAGTTTCAGTCTAAATGCATTGCATTTATCATATTGCAATGAAATATGAGGATTTGGTGCCCACACACTCTCTCTCACACACACATACCCCCAACACATGGATAGTTCCTATCTCCCCATCCTCCTAATACAGTTGGGTCAATTTTTGCTTGAATCAGCGTTGAGTTTTAGGACCAAATAAATAGTTTTTATGGCTGATCCATGAAGTATCTTATTAATACTTTTCCTTTCTTGTACACCTTCTAATTATCTTCTCATTTGCTTAGTTTTCTATGTAACTCATCTCCGAATTCTCACAATGTTAATAAACATGTTATTGATGTGTTGATAAATGAGGTATTTGTGTATTTAATCTTGCTTGAGCCTATCTTGGAGCCTTCTGACCTGCTTCTGACCTGTCTTGAAATATGTCCCCACCATTAGTCAGAGTATTCCTTTCATCTCTCTCTCTTTTTTTTTTTTTTTGAGACACAGTCTCGCTCTGTCACCCAGGCTGGAGTGCAGTGGCATGATCTCAGCTCACTGCGATCTCCACCTCCCTGGTTCAAGTGATTCTTCTCTCTCAGCCTCCTGAGTAGCTGGGACTACAGGCATGTGCCACCACGCTCGGCTAATTTTTGTATTTTTTTTTAGTAGAGATGGGGTTTCACCATATTGGCCAGGCTGGTCTCAAACTCCTGACCTCATGATTTGCCCACCTTGGCCTCCCAAAGTGCTGGAATTACAGGTGTGAGCCACCGCGCCCGGCCCCCTTCATCTCTCTTGTACTCAAGTTGGAGCCCTTGTTTCTTATACCACCATGTCTTTTTCCCTGAATTTGTTCCCATATTTTTGAGGAAGTATATTATTCAGCAAATAATTTTATGCTATATACATGTATGAAAAGATATTTGTTCTACTACATATTTGAATGACAGTTTTTAGTTGGAAATATATTTTCCTCAGAATTCTTAAGGCATCACATCATTATTTTAGTGTCCAGAGTTGCTACTAAGAAGTCTGATGTTGGCCAGGCACGGTGGCTCACGCCTGTAATCCCAGAACTTTGGGAGGCTGAGGCAGGTAGATCACCTGAGGTCAGGAGTTCAAGACCAGGCTGTCCAACATGGTGAAACATCACCTGAGGTCAGGAGTTCAAGACCAGGCTGTCCAACATGGTGAAACCCTGTCTCTACTAACAATACAAAAAACTAGCCAGGCGTGGTGGCGGGTGCCTGTAATCCCTGCTACTCAGGAGGCTGAGGCA
>NW_012115154.1:7369822-7371346 GCF_000951035.1 Colobus angolensis palliatus | reverse complement strand
ACTCGGGAGGCTGAGGCAGGAGAATGGCGTAAACCCCGGAGGCGGAGCTTGCAGTGAGCTGAGATCCGGCCACTGCACTCCAGCCCGGGCGACAGAGCGAGGCTCCGAGTTTTAGTTTTATTTTTTTAATTTTTATA
Organism: Colobus angolensis palliatus; assembly: GCF_000951035.1. Lineage (NCBI taxonomy): Eukaryota > Metazoa > Chordata > Mammalia > Primates > Cercopithecidae > Colobus > Colobus angolensis. The sequence continues at coordinate 7,371,209 of NW_012115154.1, read as the reverse complement.
TATTTAGGGAGTGTAAGTACAGGTTTCTTTTTTATAATATATAATTTTTGTGGGTACATAGTAGGTATATATATTTATGGGGCACATGATATCTCATACACGGGGATACAATGTGTAATAATCACATCAGGGTAAATGGGGGTAGTCATCACCTTTAGCATTTATCCTTTGTGTTAAAAACAATCCAATTATATTTCTTGTTATTTTAAAATGTACAACTAAATTATCATTATTCCTTTTTTATTTTTTGAGACAGGGTCTTGCTCTATTGCCCAGGCTGGAGTGCAGTAGTATGATCACAGCTCACCGTAGTCTTGAACTCCAGGGCTCAAGGGATCCTCCTGTCTGTCTTCTGAGTAGCTGGAACTACAGCCCTGCAACCCTGTGCCTGGCTATTTTTATTTTTAGCATCTGTTGTGCTATCAAACACTAGACCTTATTCATTCTTTCTATTTTTTTGTACCCATTAACCACCCCCAGAGCACACCCCAGCCATATCCTTTCTAGCCTCTAGTAACCCATCATTCTACTCTCTATCTCCATGAGTTCAAGTGTTTTAACTTCTAGTTCCCACAAATAAGTAAGAACATGTGAAGTTTGTCTTCCTGTGCCTGGCTTATTTCACTTAACATAATGACCTCCAGTTCCATCCATGCTGTTGCAAATGACGGGATCTCATTCTTTTTAAGGCTAAATTGTCCTCTATTGTGCATATGTACCACATTTTCTTTATCCATTTGTCTGCTGATGAACACTTAGGCTGCTTTCAAATTTCGGCTATTGTAAATAGTGCTTCAATAAACAGAAGTGTGCAGATGTCTCTTTGATAAACTGATTTCCTTTCTTTTGGGCATATACCTAGCAGTGAGATTGCTGGATCACATGGTCATCCTGTTTTTAGTATTTTGAGGAACTTCCAAACTGTTCTCCATAGTGGTTGTGATAATTTACATTCCCACCAACAGTGCGCGAGAGTCCCTTTTCTCCACATCCTCTCCAGCATTCGTTGTTGCCTGTCTTTTGCATAAAAGCCACTTTAAGGGGGTGAGATGATCTCTCACTCTAATTTTAATTTGCATTTCTCTGATGATCAATGATGTTGAGCACCTTTTCTTATACCCATTTGTCATTTGTATGTCTTCTTTTAAGAAATATCTATTCAGATCTTTTGCCCATTTTCAAACTGGATTATTACTTTTTTTTCCCTATTGAGTTGTTTGAGCTCCTTCTTTTTTTTTTTTTTTTTTTTTAGATGGAGTTACGCGCTCTGTTGCCCAGGCTGGAGTGCAGTGGCATGATCTCGGCTCACTGCAACCTCTGCCTCCCAGGTTCAAGTGATTCTTCTCTCTCAGCCTCCTGAGTAGCTGGGACTACAGGCATGTGCCAC
>NW_012115154.1:7355397-7367682 GCF_000951035.1 Colobus angolensis palliatus | reverse complement strand
CCTACTAAAAAATACAAAAAACTAGCCAGGTGACGTAGCGGGCGCCTGTAGTCCCAGCTACTCGGGAGGCTGAGGCAGGAGAACGGCGTAAACTCAGGAGGCGGAGCTTGCAGTGAGCTGAGATAGGGCCACTGCACTCCAGCCTGGGCAGCAGAGCGAGACTCCGTCTCAAAAAAAAAAAAAAAAAAAGAAATCTTTGCCCACATCAATGTCCTGGAGAGTTTCCCCAATGTTTTCTTGTAGTAGTTTCCTTGTCTGAGGTCTTAGATTTAAGTCTTTAAGCCATTTTGATTTGATTTTTGTACAGGGTGAGAGATGGGAGTCTAGTTTCATTCTTCTGCATGTGGATATCCAGTTTTCCCAGTACCAGTTTTTGAAGAGACTGTCCTTTCCCCAGTAGATGTTCTTGGCACTTTTGTCAAAAATGAGTTCACTGTAGATGTATGGATTTATTTCTGGGTTCTCTTTTTTTTTTTGAGACGGAGTCTCGCTCAGTCGCCCAGACTGGAGTGCAGTGGCGCGATCTCGGCTCACTGCAAGCTCCGCCTCCTGGGTTCACGCCATTCTCCTGCCTCAGCCTCCCGAGTGGCTGGGACTACAGGCGCCCGCCACCACGCCCAGCTAATTTTTTGCATTTTTAGTAGAGACGGGGTTTCCCTGTGTTAGCCAGGATGGTCTCCTGACCTCGTGATCCGCCCACCTCAGCCTCCCAAACTGCTGGGATTATAGGCGTGAGCCACAGCGCCCGGCCTATTTCTGGGTTCTCTATTGTGCTCTATTGGTCTATGTGTCTGTTTTTATGCCAGTACCATGCTGTTTTGGTCACTATAGCTCTGGGATATATTTAGAAGTCAGGTACTGTGATTCCACCAGTTTTGTTCTTTTCTCTCAAGATAGCTTTGGCCATTCTAGGTCTTTTGTAGTTCCACATAAATTTTAGGATTTTTTTTTTCTATTTCTGTGCAGAATGTCATTGGTATTTTGCTAGGGACTGCATTGAATTTATAGATTACTTTGGGTATTTTGGACATTTTAACAATATTGATTCTTCCAACCAATGAACATGGCATATCTTTCCATTTTTGTGTGTGTCCTCTTCAATTTCTTGCATCAATGTTTTATAGTTTTTATTGTAGAGATATTTCACTACTTAATTCCTAGGTATTTCATTTTATTTGTAGTTACCATAAATGGAATTACTTTTTTGATTTCATTTTCAGATTGTTTGCTGTTGGCATGTAGAAATGGTACTGCTATTGGCATGCAGAAATGGTACTGGTGCAACTTTATTGAATTTATGAGTTCTAACAGTTTTTTTTTTTTTTTGGTGGAGTCTTTAGGTTTTTCCAAATATAAGATCATATCATCTGCAGACAAGGATGATTTGACTTATTCTTTTCTACTTTGGACGCCCTTTATTTTTCTCTTATCTGATTGTTCTAGCTAGGTATTCCAGTACTGTGTCGAAAAACAGTGGTGAAAGTGGGCATCCTTGTCTTATTCTAGATAGTAGAGGAAAGGCTTTCCATTTTAGCCATTCAATATGATACTAGCTGTGGGTCTGTCATATATAGCTTTTATTGTGTTGAGGTGTGTTCCTTCTACACCCAGTTTTTTTAGGTTTTTCTTTTTTTTTTTAATCATGAAGGGATATTGAATTTTATGAAATTCTTTTCACTGTCAGTTGAAGTAGTCACATGGTTTTTGTGCTTCATTCTGTTGATATGATGTATCCCATTGATTGATTTGCACCTATTGCAACATCCTTGCATTCCTGGGATAAATCCCACTTGGTCATAATGAATGATCTTTTTAATGTGTTGTTAAATTTTGTTTACTGGTATTTGGTTGAGGATTTTTCCATCCATGTTCATCAGAGATACTGGCCTGTAGTTTTCTTTTTTGATGTGTCTTTGTCTGGTTTTGGTATCAAGGTAATACTGGCCTCATATAATGAGTTTGGAAAGATTCCCTCCTCTTCTCTTTTTTGAAATAGTTTGAATAGGACTGGTATTATTTCTTCTTTAAATATTTGGTAAATTTAGTAGTGAAGCCATTGGGTCCTGGGCTTTTCTTTGCTAGGAGAATTTTTATTATGGCTTCGATTCTGTTACTTATTATTGGTCTGTTTAGGTTTTGGATTTCTTCCTGGTTCAATTATGGTAGGTCGTATGTGTCTAGGAATTTGTCAGTTTCTTTAGGTTTTTCGGCTTGTTGCTCACAGTAGCCTCTATGATCCTGAATTTCAAGTCCAGGTTTCTTACCTGCATATATTGCGTAGTGGTGACGTCTGAGCTTTTAATGTACCCATCACCTGAATAGTGAATATTGTACCCAATAGTAATTTTTCAACCCTCACTCCACTCCCTCAAAAATAGCTTTACTATACAAAGAAACCCACCTATTTAAAGTGTACATTTCTATGAGAGTTGGCAAATGTATACAGTCATGTAATGACTACCATATACATGTACATTAATGATATCCTCAGTCCTTTCCTAAAAGGACCTATCACCATTTACTCAGGGACAGTACACTAGGGAATACCCAACTATTTTGAGGATTATGAGACACAGGGTTTTAGTTAACATTTATACACAGAGACCATGTCATCCTGGTCCCCTTTGTTGGAGTTGGCAGATGAGGTAATAAATGCAGTCCTGGCCAAAGTCCATCTTACTGTGGATTCACTGGGTCTCCAAGACCATTGGGTGGTCATTTCTCCTTCCAGGAACCTATGCCAGTAATCACCTACTTCCAGTCTTTTGGTTATACCAGAAGAAAATATCTTTTCTTCAGCTACTCTTAGATAGATGTATAATGATTATTAATAAAAGTCTAAATTTAACTTTTCATGAGCATCCTTCTTGATGTCTTTATGCATATACAGACAAATGTATATGCACAAATGAAATCACATGTGTCTTACTCCATTTTGTTCTGCTATAACACAATACCTGTGATTGGGTAATTTATAATGAACAGAAAGTTATTATCTCACAGTGCTGAAGGCTGGGAAGACAACAATCAAGGCACCAGCATCTGAGTGCTTTCTTGCTGAGTTCTCCCATGAAGGAAGGCAGAAGAGCAAGACAGAGCAAATCCGCTCTCCAAAGCCCTTTCCATAGTGGCATTAATCCATTCGTGGGGGCTGAACCCTCATAACCTACACACCTCCCAAAAGATCCTACCTTTTAACAATGTTGCAGTGGGGATTAAGTTTCCAACATAAGAGTTTTGGAGGATATATTCAAACTATAACAACAACACAAAGTTATTTTGTAACCTACTTTTAAGACTTATCAGTATGTCTTATAAATGTTTCTAAAGTGTTATTAGTTTCCTATTGTTGCTGTGACAAGTTATCACAAATTTAGTGGCTTAAAACAACACAAATTTATCTTACAGCTCTATAGGTCAGAAGTCTGAAAATGGGTCTAACTGGGCCAAAGTCATATTGTTGGCAGGACTTCATTCCTTTCTGGAAACTCCAGGGGAGAATCCACTTCCTTTCCCTTTCCAGCTTCTAGAGGAAGCCTACATTGCTTGGTTCATGGCTTTCTTCCTCCATCTTCAAAGCCAGCAGCTTCAGCTGAGTCATTCTCATGCTGCCATGACTTTGGTTGTCCCTCTTCCGAGGACCTCTGTGATTACACCACGTCTGCCTGGATAACCCAGGATAATTGTCCCATTTTAAGGCCAGTTTATTAGCAACTTCAGTTCTGTCTGAAACCTTAATTCCCCCTTGCCATGTAGTTGCATGTATTTTAAGGTTCCAGGGATTTGCCTGTGGACATATTTGTGGGACCATTATTCTGCCTACCACAGTCATTAAATGTAAATCTACCTCACCATTTTTTAATGATTGCAAAGTATTATTATTTTTTGAAATAGGGTCTCACTCTGTCACCCAGTCTGGAGGGCAGTGGTGTGATCACAGATCTCACTGCAGCCTTGATTTCCTGGACTCAAGCAGTCCTCCCACCTCAGCCCTCTGAGTAACCAGGACTACAAGCCTGGGCCACCATGCCCAGCTAATTTTTAATGTTTTTGTAGCAAAAGAGTCTCACTATGTTGCCCAGACTGGTTTTGAATCCCTGGGCTCAGACAATCCTCCTGCCTTGACCTCTCAAAATGTTGGGGTTACAGGCATGAGCCATAGTGCCCAGCTTATGATTGCAAAGTATTGTATTTTATAGATGCACCTGCATTTATGTAACCAACATCTTGTAGCTGGATATTCACTTATTAGTTCACCTAAGAAATATTCACTGGATACCTACCATATTGCATGTTAGGTGCTGGGGATATATTTGGGAACAATCATTTATGCTGTTTCCCTTTTACACTACTATAAACAATATTTTAATCATCAGGTTTGTGCCTATATCTTTATGCATATATCTCCAACTATTTCCTTAGAATACATTCCTAGATTTGGAAATGATGGATCAAAGGATAGTCTACATTTTGATACATTTGTCATACTGCTTGCCAAGCAAAGGTAGTTATCTATTTATTTTCTAATACTTGGTGCATGAGAGTTTTCTCTACTTTTTTCCCAGCTGGTTATTCTCAAATTTTTAACATTTACCCAGTACAGAAGTGACAAAATTTATAGTTGCATATCTTTGCTTTCTAGTGAGACTGAATATATTTTTAAAATATCATCCTTATCCTGGAGATTGAATATTTTGTCATATGTTTATCAAAACTTTTAAATAAATTTGTCAGCTGGATCTTGGATTCCTAGGTACAAGTGCCTTAGTCATACAGGAAGGAAGAGGCACCTATAAGAAACATTTTAAGGCCAGGAGTGGTGGCTCATGCCTGTAATCCTAGCACTTTGGGAGGCTGAGGCAGGAGGATTGCTTGAGGAGTTCAAGACTAGCCTGGGCAACATGGTAAAACCCCATCTCTAACCAAAATACAAAAATTAGCCAGGCATGGTGGCACACACCTGCGGTCCCAGCTACTCAGGAGGCTAAGGTGGGTGGATGGTTTGAGCCCAGGAGGCAGAGGTTGCAGTGAGCCATGATTGTGCCACTGCACTCCAGCCTGGGTGACAGAGCCAGCCCTCGTCTCAAAAAAAAAAAAAAAAAAAAACAGAAAGTCAAGAATGGAATTACAAAAGAAAAAAACAAAGATTTTAAAAATCAATATGGACCCTAGCTTTCCTCAGAAGAATGAATGATTCCAAGTCTAGGGTAGAAAAGGAACAAGATAAGTCAGAGACAACTTGCGTCAGAGAGCAAGGAAATTATCAAAGACTGATGGAGTCATGTCAAAAGTCACAGGAAACCAGGTACGGTGGCTGCTGTTGGGTACCTGCTTTGGAAAGCATTTGAATGATTCCATCTAAACACATCCTTATCTTTTTCTCACTGAAATAAAATGATCGGGGTAAAGAATTATTCCTTTCTTCTTGAGACAGAGTCTTGCTCTGTCACCCAGGCAGGAGTGCAGTGGCATGATCATAGCTTGTAGTAGCCTCGAACTCCTGGGCTCAAGCGATCTTCCCATCCCAGCCTCCCGAGTAGCTAGGACTACACACATCTGCCACCATGTAAGGGCAATAATTTTTGTTTCTTTTTTTTTTTTTTTAGAGATGGCATTTTGCTATGCTACCCAGGATGGTCTTGAATTCCTGGGCTCAAGTGATCCTCCCACCTCAGTCTTTCAAAGCCCTGGGTTACAGGCATGAGCCACTGTGTCTGGCTGGTAAAGGATTATTAAAGATTCCTTTGTTCTTAGGTTACATTAAAAAGTACAATGTAGGCCAGACACAGTGGCTCAGGCCTGTAATCCCAGCACTTTGGGAGGCTGAGGTGGGCAGATCACCTGAGGTCAGCAGTTTGTGACCAGCCTGGCCAACATGGTGAAACCCCATCTCTACTAAACATACAAAAATTAGCTGGGTGTGGGTGGCGGGCGCCTGCAGTCCCAGCCACTCGGGAGGCTGAGGCAGAAGAATTGCTTGAACCCAGGAGGTGGAGGTTGCAGTGAGCCAAGATCATGCCACTGCACACCAGCCTGGGTGACAGAGCGAGACTCTGTCTCAAAATACAAACAAATAAAAACAACAACAATGTGGAGCCAGGCATGGTGGTGTGCACCTGTGGTCCCAGAAGGCATGGTGGTGTGCACCTGTGGTCCCAGCTACTCAGGAGGCTGGCGTGGGAGGAAACTTCGCATCCAGGAGTTAGAGTCCAGCCTGGGCAACACAGCAAGACTCCATTCTCTAAAAACAAAGTTCACAGGACGGGAGTGGGTGTGGATATTGTTTGGCAAGAGGAAAAGAGTTCTGGAAATTGGTTGCACAACAATGTGATTTTATTAAAACAACAAGGAGATATAACCTCATGCCTATTAAGATGGCTATTATCAAAAAGACAAGAGATAATACGTGTTGGCAAGGATATGGGCAAAAGGGAACCTTTGTACACTGTTGGTAGAAGCCATTATGGAAAATATTATGGAGATTGCTCCACAAATTAATAATAGAACTGCCATATAATCCAGCAAGCCCATTTCTGGGTATATATCTGAAAGAAATGAAATCAGTATGTCAAAAAGGCATCTGCACTCCCATGTTCATTGGCAGCATTATTCACAATAGCCAAGACACGGAAACAACCTAAGTGTCCACTGGTAGATGAATGGATACATTGTTATATATATACATATACACATGCACACATGTACATATAGAGACACGATAGACTATTATTCAGTCACAAAAAGAAAATCTTGCTATTTGCAATGACATTATCATTATTCATAATAGCCAAGAATAAACCTTGAGGGCATGATGCTAAGTGAAATATGTCAGACAGAGAAAGACAAATACTATATAATCTTACTCAAATTTTAAAAAGATGAACTCACAGAAAGAGTAAAATGGTGGCTGCAGGGGCTAAGAGGTAGGGGATATACGGAGATGTTGGTCAAAGGATAAAAACTTTGTCATAAGATGTAGCATAGTGACATTATTTGATAATAATGTATACTTGAAATTTGCTAAGAGACTAGATCTCAAGCATTCTCATCACAGAGACACACACACCTGGTAACTAGGTAAGGCAATAGATGTGTTAACTAACTTGATTGTGGTAGTTATTTCACAATATAGACATATGTAACATAATCACTTTGTACACCTTAGTTTTATACAATTGTATTTGTCAATTATACCTTATAAAGCTAGGGGAAGAAAGAATATGGTGAAAGAAAGATTAATAACCATAAAAAGTCTTCATTAAGAGCTACTTCTTATTATAACTTTTTCTTTTTCTTTTTCTTTTTTTTTTTTTTTTGAGACGGAGTTGCATTCCTGTCACCCAGGCTGGAGTGCAGTGGCGTGATCTCGGCTCACTGCAACCTTTGCCTCCTGGGTTCAAGCCATTCTCCTGCCTCAGCCTCCCAAGTAGCTGAGATTACAGGCACCCACAACCATCCCCAGCTAATTATTGTATTTTTAGTAGAGACAGGGTTTCGCCATGTTGACCAGGCTGGTCTCGAACTCCTGACCTCAGATGATCCACCTGCCTCTGCCTTCCAAAGTGCTGGGATTACAGGTGTGAGCCGCTGCTCCTGGCCTAACTTCTTTATTTTTTTAAGACAAGGTTTTTCTCTGTTACTCAGGCTAGAGTGCAGTGGTGCCATCATAGCTCATTGTAGCCTCAAATTCCTGGGCTCAAGCAGTCCTCCTACCTGGGCTTCCCAAAGTGCTGGGAATTACAGTTGTGAGCCACCGTGCCTGGCCTATAACTCCTCAGGTTACTTGATAGCCTTATGCAGTTTTACAACATGCGCTAAACACAAATGAAGGGCAGATAAAAACATTATATTAAAAAACCCAATGTGAATGTACTTTACACCACTGAACTGTATACTTAAAAATGGCTAAGATGGGCCAGGCTCATGCCTGTAATCCCAGCACTTTGAGAATCCAAGGCGGGCGGATCACCTGAGGTCAGGAGTTCAAGACCAGCCTGGCCAATATGGTGAAACCCTGTCTCTACTAAAAATACAAACATTAGCCAGGCATGGTGTCGCGCGCCTATAGCCCCAGCTACTCGGGAGGCTGAGGCAGAAGAATCACTTGAACCCAGGAGGCAGAGGTTGCAGCAAGCCGAGATCATGCCACTGCACTCCAGCCTGGGTGACAGAGCGAGATTCTGTCTCAAAAAAAAAAAAAAAAAAAAATTTGGGAGGCCGAGTCGGGCGGATCACAAGGTCAGGAGATTGAGACCATCCTGGCTAACACAGTGAAACCCCGTCTCTACTAAAAAATACAAAAAACTAGCCAGGCGAGGTGGTGAGCGCCTGTAGTCCCAGCTACTTGGGAGACTGACACAGGAGAATGGCGTAAACCCGGGAGGCGGAGCTTGCAGTGAGCTGAGATCTGGCCACTGCACTCCAGCCTGGGCGACACAGCGATACTCCGTCTCAAAAAAAAAAAAAAAAAAAAAAAATTGCTAAGATGGGATTCTGGAAGAAACAAGAGTGTAATGTGAGTGTGCAGAGGCAAAAGAAATCAAGGAATTATGCAACCATGAAGCCAATGCTTAGTCTCAGACATCAGAGGCTTAAAGAAATGGATCGATTAAAACTTAAAAAGGAAGAAAAGAAAGATTGCAACATACTAAAGGAAAGAGAAGTTCCTCAACACCCTTCCTACTTATTTTTCCAGTATAATACACAGCTGGGCCAGCTTACCACATCCTTGTTGATACCAACTTTATCAACTTTTCCATTAAAGCCAAACCAGACTCAATGCAGTCAATGATGGACTGTCTGTAGGCCAAGTGTATCCCTTATATAACTGATTGTGTAATGGCTGAAATTGAGAAATTGGGGCAGAAGTATTCAGTGGCTCTAAGAGATCTCCACGGATCCAAGGTTTGAATGATTACCATGCACACACAAAGGAACCTATACAGATGACTGCTTAGTACAGAGACAAACTCAGCACAAATGTTACATCGTGGCCATGGTTGACCAGGACCTTAAAAGAAGAATCTCCAAGATTCCGGGAGTTCCTATCATGTACATTTCTAACCATAGATACAACATCCAATGAATGCCAGATGATTATGGAGTCCCTGGGTTCTAATTCTTACAAGACAAAGTTTCCCTGCCTTTCTTTTCTTTCTTTTTTTTTTAAAGAGATATTAAATGCTTTTATTTTCAATATTAAAAATCAGTATTTTAAATATTAAAATGGCGCTAATTTTAACAAAATGGCAGAAAAAAACCCCAAGGTACAATCTACAGGGAAACTCATCTTGACGCCCGTCACCCCCCGCAACACACACACCTGACTAGGCCCCAGTTGTGGGTGCCCAGCAGAGCTCCCAGTCACATCCACGCCCACACACACACACTCATGACAGGCTGGGGACTGGCCCAGGAGCAGGTACCAAAATAGTTTTAGAAACAAACTGTCCAGTTCAGGTGCTAGAAAAATACTCTTTGCAAAGTGAGGGGAAAGGACAGAGCGTGTGGAGCGGGAGGTGGCACAAGGTGCTTGGCCCCACCTGTCCCCTTCCTTAGGCAGCGGGCCCCCAGGGCAGCCAAATGCCTGTAGGAGGGCTCAGTTCTGGCCCAAGTCCCAGGCCCACACTCTGGGGCTGGTGCTGCTCCCGGGCCCTCCCTGCGTTTCTTTGACCAATTTTCCTCTTGTTACCAGTTTCCTCTGCCTTTCTTTGACCACTTTTCTCTTGCTGCCAGTTCATTAAACTTGTAATAGCATGAATTATTATTCTATTCACCCATTTGCTCTATTATGAGCTGAGTATGAATAATTATGCTCACTTTTTCTTATGCTGTTTTGAAATTTATATTTTGTCTCATTTAAAAATTTTAAGGCCAGGTGCAGTGGCTCATGCCTGTAATCCCAGCACTTTGGGAGGCCAAGGCAGTTGGATCATTTGAGGTCGGGAGTTTGAGACCAGCCTGGCCAACATGGTGAAACCCTGTCTCTACTAAAAATACAAAAAATTAGCCGGAGGTGGTGGCGGGTGCCTGTAATCTCAGCTACTTGGGAGGCTGAGGCAGGAGAATTGCTTGAACCCAGGGGGCAGAGGTTGCAGTGAGCCGAGATCATACCATTGCACTCCAGCCTGGGCAACAAGTGTGAAACTCTGTCTCAAAATACAAACAAATAAAAACAACAACAATGTGGAGCCAGGCATGGTGGTGTGCACCTGTGGTCCCAGAAGGCATGGTGGTGTGCACCTGTGGTCCCAGCTACTCAGGAGGCTGGCGTGGGAGGAAACTTCGCATCCAGGAGTTAGAGTCCAGCCTGGGCAACACAGCAAGACTCCATTCTCTAAAAACAAAGTTCACAGGACGGGAGTGGGTGTGGATATTGTTTGGCAAGAGGAAAAGAGTTCTGGAAATTGGTTGCACAACAATGTGATTTTATTAAAACAACAAGGAGATATAACCTCATGCCTATTAAGATGGCTATTATCAAAAAGACAAGAGATAATACGTGTTGGCAAGGATATGGGCAAAAGGGAACCTTTGTACACTGTTGGTAGAAGCCATTATGGAAAATATTATGGAGATTGCTCCACAAATTAATAATAGAACTGCCATATAATCCAGCAAGCCCATTTCTGGGTATATATCTGAAAGAAATGAAATCAGTATGTCAAAAAGGCATCTGCACTCCCATGTTCATTGGCAGCATTATTCACAATAGCCAAGACACGGAAACAACCTAAGTGTCCACTGGTAGATGAATGGATACATTGTTATATATATACATATACACATGCACACATGTACATATAGAGACACGATAGACTATTATTCAGTCACAAAAAGAAAATCTTGCTATTTGCAATGACATTATCATTATTCATAATAGCCAAGAATAAACCTTGAGGGCATGATGCTAAGTGAAATATGTCAGACAGAGAAAGACAAATACTATATAATCTTACTCAAATTTTAAAAAGATGAACTCACAGAAAGAGTAAAATGGTGGCTGCAGGGGCTAAGAGGTAGGGGATATACGGAGATGTTGGTCAAAGGATAAAAACTTTGTCATAAGATGTAGCATAGTGACATTATTTGATAATAATGTATACTTGAAATTTGCTAAGAGACTAGATCTCAAGCATTCTCATCACAGAGACACACACACCTGGTAACTAGGTAAGGCAATAGATGTGTTAACTAACTTGATTGTGGTAGTTATTTCACAATATAGACATATGTAACATAATCACTTTGTACACCTTAGTTTTATACAATTGTATTTGTCAATTATACCTTATAAAGCTAGGGGAAGAAAGAATATGGTGAAAGAAAGATTAATAACCATAAAAAGTCTTCATTAAGAGCTACTTCTTATTATAACTTTTTCTTTTTCTTTTTCTTTTTTTTTTTTTTTTGAGACGGAGTTGCATTCCTGTCACCCAGGCTGGAGTGCAGTGGCGTGATCTCGGCTCACTGCAACCTTTGCCTCCTGGGTTCAAGCCATTCTCCTGCCTCAGCCTCCCAAGTAGCTGAGATTACAGGCACCCACAACCATCCCCAGCTAATTATTGTATTTTTAGTAGAGACAGGGTTTCGCCATGTTGACCAGGCTGGTCTCGAACTCCTGACCTCAGATGATCCACCTGCCTCTGCCTTCCAAAGTGCTGGGATTACAGGTGTGAGCCGCTGCTCCTGGCCTAACTTCTTTATTTTTTTAAGACAAGGTTTTTCTCTGTTACTCAGGCTAGAGTGCAGTGGTGCCATCATAGCTCATTGTAGCCTCAAATTCCTGGGCTCAAGCAGTCCTCCTACCTGGGCTTCCCAAAGTGCTGGGAATTACAGTTGTGAGCCACCGTGCCTGGCCTATAACTCCTCAGGTTACTTGATAGCCTTATGCAGTTTTACAACATGCGCTAAACACAAATGAAGGGCAGATAAAAACATTATATTAAAAAACCCAATGTGAATGTACTTTACACCACTGAACTGTATACTTAAAAATGGCTAAGATGGGCCAGGCTCATGCCTGTAATCCCAGCACTTTGAGAATCCAAGGCGGGCGGATCACCTGAGGTCAGGAGTTCAAGACCAGCCTGGCCAATATGGTGAAACCCTGTCTCTACTAAAAATACAAACATTAGCCAGGCATGGTGTCGCGCGCCTATAGCCCCAGCTACTCGGGAGGCTGAGGCAGAAGAATCACTTGAACCCAGGAGGCAGAGGTTGCAGCAAGCCGAGATCATGCCACTGCACTCCAGCCTGGGTGACAGAGCGAGATTCTGTCTCAAA
>NW_012115154.1:7349532-7351717 GCF_000951035.1 Colobus angolensis palliatus | reverse complement strand
GGGAGGTGGAGGTTGCAGTGAGCCAAGATCGCACCATTGCACCTCTGGCCTGGGCAACAATGCGAGACTCTGTTTCGAAAAAAAAAAAAAGTGTAGGCCAGGTACAGTGGCTCACACCTATAACGCCAGCACACTGGGAGGCTGAGACGGGGAGGATCACTTGTGGCCAGGAGTTTAAGACCACCCTGGCCAACGTAGCGAGACCTCATCTCTAACTTAAAAAAAAAAGTGTAAGGGATACAATAGCTAAATGTAATGTTGTACTTAGTTTGGATCCTAATTCTAGTAAACCATTTTGGAGACAACTGGAAAAATGTGAATAAAGACTAGGTATTAGATGATATGAAGAAATTATTTTGCTAGATGTAAAGATTTCTCTTTTTTTTGCAGCCTGGGCAACATGGCTCTACCAAAAAAAGTAACAAAAATTAGCCAGGTGTGATGGCACATGTCCATAGTCCCAGCTACTCCAGAGGCGGAGGTGGCAGGATCGTTTGGGCCTGGGAGGCGGAAGTTTCAGTGACCCAAGATTGTGCAACTGCACTCCAGCCTGGGCAACAGAACGAGACCCTGTCTCAAAAACAAAACAAAACAAAAAAATTTTTTTTCATGATACAAATAACGTGTTGATTCTAGAAAAATCAGAAAATACAGAATACAGAAAGAAGAATATACAATACCTAGTTCCATCATTTGAAGATAATCATTGCTCTTATATTTAGGAGTGTTTCCTTCTAGTTATATATTTATAAACTTAGTTTTGTTTTACCTCAGTTGCACAGGATTGGGTTGGTCATACTCTCTGGCTCAAGATGACACTCTCTCACCAGTGGCCCTCTTTAACTATTTATAGTTTTTTTAATAGTATTTTTTATAGTTTATTAAGGAATAAACCCCTGTGGCTCATCATCTACATGAAAACTAGAATCTGATAATAATCTAATATGGTATGATGAATCCTGATGATTATCTACGTGGCCTCCTCTCCATCTCAGCCCCTCCTCTCCATCTCAGCCCCTCCTCTCCAACTTGGTAACCACCATGCTGACTAGAGTTCATCATTCCTCTGCTTTCCTTCTGAGTGTGTATGTTAGCTGTCTTTAACTTATAAAAGGTTATTGCTCTAAGGAATATATTGTTGCAAGAAGCTATAGTTCATTTATTCTATATAATATTCCTTTGTGACTTTACTACAGTTTATCCATTCTCCTGTGAACGGATATTTGGGTTGTTTCTAGGTTTTCCTGGGAACAGTTCTGACAGGTAGTTAAATTTTATACTTCAAATTTCATCTTAAGATATACTACTTCCATACCACATGCCACCTTTTCTTTTTATTTCCATAGGTTTTTGAGGAACAGGTGGTATTTAGTTACATGAGTAAGTTCTTTAGTTGTGATTTGTGAGATTTTGGTGCACCCATCTCC
Organism: Colobus angolensis palliatus; assembly: GCF_000951035.1. Classification (NCBI taxonomy): domain Eukaryota; kingdom Metazoa; phylum Chordata; class Mammalia; order Primates; family Cercopithecidae; genus Colobus; species Colobus angolensis. The sequence continues at coordinate 7,350,290 of NW_012115154.1, read as the reverse complement.
TGAACAGTATATACTCAATTTGTGGTCTTTTATCCCTCACCCCCTTCCCACCCTTTTCCCCTGAGTCCCCAAAGTCTATTGTGTCATTCTTATGCCTTTTGCATCCTCATAGCTTAGCCCCCACGTATGAGTGAGAACATATGATATTTGGTTTTCCATTCCTGAAATACTTCACTTAGAATAATCATCTCCAATCCCATCCAGGTTGCTCCAAATGCCATTAATTAATTCCTTTTCATGGCGAAGTAGTATTCTATCATACCACAGTTTCTTTATCCACCTGTTGATTGATGGGCATTTGGGTTGGTTCCACATTTTTGCAATTATGATTTGTGCTACTATAAACATGCGTGTGCAAGTATCTTTTTCATACAATGACTCTTTTCCTCTGGGTAGATACCCAGTAGTGGGATTGCTGGATCAAATGGTAGTTGTACTTTTAGTTCTTTAAGGGATCTCCATGGTTTTCCATAGTGGTTGGACTAGTTTACATTCTCACCAGCAGTGTAGAAGTGTTCCCTTTTTACTGCATCCACACTAACATCTATTATTTTTTGATTTTTAAATTACGGCCATTCTGGCAGGAGTGAGGTGGCATCACATTGTGGTTTTGATTTGCATTTCCTTGATCATTAGTGATATTGAGCATTTTTTCATGTTTGTTGGCGGTTTGTATATCTTCTTTTGAGAATTGTGTATTTATGTCCTTAGCCTAGGGTTTTCTTTTTTTTTTCTTCTTTTTTCTTTCTTTTTTTTTT
>NW_012115154.1:7344506-7349267 GCF_000951035.1 Colobus angolensis palliatus | reverse complement strand
GATTTCATTTAAAGAAAAAGTTTTGATGGCAACAAATGTGCAAACTTCTCTACACACTCCACACTCAACTGATGACATTCATTTTGTTGTGTGCTATCTTACATTCTTCTCATATTCCTGAAGCTCTGTGTTAAGGTAGTTTACAGGCACGTCACTAAGTCCCTCGCTCTGCTGCTCTGAGACCATCTTAATAGTCAGGAGTACTTTTTGAACATTATCATAAAGTACATACTGTAACCTTGAACTCTTGGTCTCAAGTGACCCTCCCTTCTCAGCCTCCCAAGTAGCTGGATGGCAGGAATGTGCCACTACAACTGGCTAATTAAATTAATTTTTTTTGTTTTGTAGAGACAGGGTTTTGGTATGTTGCTCAGGCTGGTCTCAAACTCCTGGCATCAAGTGATCCTCCCACCTCAGCCTCCCAAAAGTGTTGGGATTATAAGCATAAGCCACCGTGCTCAGCCTAGAATTTTATAGGATGAAGAAAAGAGAGATAAGATGACTATTCATCTAAGAGAAAGATGTTCTTAATACAGGAACTAATCACTACTTCATTTTTGCCATTAGAAAGAAGATGTAACTATTGTGATATCATGCCTGTTTGCTAGCACCTTTCTGAAAGTGCGCTAAGCCATAGAGGAGGAAAGCAGTCCCTTGGCTTCCATCTACTTGGATGCATGTGATGTGTGCAGCACACGTGGCAGAGCCTTGGGCAACTTGCTAGCTGTTGAGTTTTGGGATCCATTCTGATTGCTTCTCCCAAATGAGGCAGGATGCATCTCAATTCCATGGATACAAACATTCCATTGCCTTCTCTTATTGCTCAATACTATATTTCCACTGATGACATCAATCACGTTATTGTGTTTAGTTGTGTATACTTCTTTTTTTTTTTTTTTTGAGATGGAGTCCGGCTGTCACCCAGGCTGGAATGCAGTGGCCGGATCTCAGCTCACTGCAAGCTCTGCCTCCCGGGTTTACGTCATTCTCCTGCCTCAGCCTCCCGAGTAGCTGGGACTACAGGCGCCCACCACCTCGCTCGGCTAGTTTTTTGTATTTTTTAGTAGAGACGGGGTTTCACCATGTTAGCCAGGATGGTCTTGATCTCCTGACCTCGTGATCCACCCGCCTCGGCCTCCCAAAGTGCTGGGATTACAGGCTTGAGCCACCGCGCCCGGCCCACCAGCCTCTTAGTGGAAAGAGCTTCTTGGGGAATATGTACTTTCCTCTCTTTTAAAGAGTAACTTATTGGGGTCCAAAACTTTATTTTTCTCCTTTCATTCTAGGGCTAGGAAAAAAAGGGTAGAAGGCACATGACATACTTAGGTCCCACCCTCATCACACTCAACAGAATATCATACTAAGAATCAAATAATAAACTTTAATTTGAATAATACAGTAGAATATAATAATTATTTTGAGGTACAAAAATAATTATAAAATATTTTTCCCATTTGCAAGTAATGTAGGCTATAGACTATAAATAGTACACTGATGCTAGAAACTGCACATATTTCACTACATGCCTAAGTCTGGGTCTTCCTCTCTCCTCCATCATCACATGTAAGAAAACCAGCTGTGCAATACTACTTTGCAATCTTGAAACTCTGTTAAGACATTTCAGAAGTAGCTATCTTTAATAACAGAATGAGATGGTACCTTTATGTATGTTTTTTGGAGATAAAAAACATAGATGAAAAAGGTTACAAAACTCAGATTTCTGCCATTTTTGGAATATCTGCTTTTTTCCCCCCCAAAAAAACAGGAAAATGTCAGAGAGAATCTAGAGTGTTGAATTCAACAAAAGCTCATTTGAAAGTAAACCTCCATCAATGGAAAAGCTTTTCAACTACAGGCAATTTGAAAATAATAGCAATTCACTGGAAGACAAATTTCACTGTGAAAACCTGCTGACAAGTTCTGCCTGTCTTTTTCTATTACTGTGTTTCCTAATATTTTAAGTGAGGTAAGAATTACAAGAATGATTCTAAAAATTATAGCAGGTTCTAACTAGCTGGGACCCCATCTAGTTCCTAAGATGCCGAGAGCCATTTATTATTTAAAAAGTAAGAACAACATGAGGAAACAGAAACTTTGGCATATGAAAAAAGATGTAGCTTTGCTTCCTAGAATTCAGTTATTTAGGCCAGTTTATTTTGATTTGTGCTCTGAGCTGATTATATATGGGTCTAAGATAAAAGACAGAAAAACTGGCCATCTTCCCAAGTAGAGGTGAAATGTGACAGTCCTGAAGGTGAAGGCGATCTTCAGTCATTGATCTCTTCTTGGCTGCTTTCATTCCTGCCATTTTCTCACCTCCTTTCTATACAACTCCTTCATCCACAAGTGGAGTGCTGGGATAAGTGGAACAGCTAATACAGTACCTATGGGGATTTTCCTGACTTCAGTGCTTGAGGAATTCTTTCTTTCTGTTCTCTTCCCATCTATTTTCTTCTAAGTAGGGATGGCTCTGCACTTTCTAGACCTGTAACACTAGGTACCTTAAACTAATAGAAAAAAACTATATGGTGTAAAAACAAAGGTAGTATAAAACATAGAAAGATGTGGGTCTGTTTTCTGGAAATAGGTTGTGAGCTTAAGAATGCTCAGTTATATAGTAGGTTTATGTTATAAGAGCTCAGAAACATGGGCTGGAATATGACTTATGACAGACAGCCTAGCCATTAGGAGGTTCCCTCAGAGGACTTTACACAATTCATGTTTTATTATTGTTACATTAATAAGTGCCCATAATGCATATACATAATCACTGTAGCCCTACTTTCAAAACTGATGTTTGTTCAGAAAGATACATGAACAAAAACATAACCTGCTTTGTTACCTAAAATATTATGGTACCAAAATATAATGGACTAGTGAGATTCATAAACATTGTTTCTTGAATACCTTTAGAGGTACTGCAATTTTTTTCATAGTACTCACCTTTTAAAACACTGCAATATTCATCTTACTGCACTGTAACACGTTATTATCATCAACAATTTAATTACTGAAAGAGTAATCCCATAAATCTATCCTATTAATGACTGGACAGTTTGATAAAGGAACTTACTGCTATTCTTAGAATCACATAGCTAGTTATTCTCCCAAGATTCAGAGGTGCAGTTATAAAACCCTTTATGGAATTCCCCAATAAAATGGGATAATGTACAGAGAAGCCTTAAAGTTAAATGATAGAATGATGCTGATTCTTGAACATCAAAGACGTTTGTTATTGCAGCCAGGGGACAATGCCATAAAACACTAACAAAAAAAAGTTATACTGTTTTCCTTAAAGTCAGTAAATTATATAAAAGTACTCTGAGCATTTTTGGAAGAAAGGCACCAGATAAGTCCAAAGTCTTATTGCTAGTAGGATCATACAGGGTCACAGACTATGGCACTCTGTTCAGCCAGGAGACTAGGTCTCAGCAGGTCAGTCTCTGACCTTGAGGCTTAAAGAGCAAGGATGGAAAATGTCAATAAAACAGAGCCCTGTATCACAGACTAAACTGGAGTGAAAACGATTTCCAGTTTCATGCCAAAGTAGAAGCTGGTTCCTAGGATGCTGGAGCTATTTTAGATGGGCACTCTGTTTTCTTTGGCCCATTTCTTCATGATCCGGATCATGTATTCTACTTGGGTGTTACCTGTGCTTCTCAGTAAATGGAGCACTTCTCGAAGGGTCTCTCTGAGGAAAAGATTTGAAAAGACAAAGTGTTTCAATGAAGAATGAAAATTAAAAAATAAAATAAACTCTGAACTGTCCTTCATACTGTATGTCTTGTGGGGCATTTTTGGTAATAGACTCTTCCACTGTGTATTTATAAAGCAATTACAAACTTACTAGCCTTATGTTTTCATGGTGTCATAGTAAAACAGAAATTATGTGAAATCTTTCTTACCAATCCAAGTGTTCTTTTTTTATCCATACTACCTATATATATACTGATAATCTCTTTATCCTTTCTGAGATGATCTAAATATTCCAATTTCTATTCTTATTCTGCATGACTAGAAAGGGTATATCCAGAAGTTGGGGTTCAAGTTCTAGCTCTAACAGCAGCAAGTCACTTAGTTTGTCTAACTCGTGGATTTCTCCCTTGTTTAAGGTGGTAACCACCGTCAACTAGGCATCACTGTCAAATTAATAAAATTTTACAAAGCCAAAGGAATAAGGGATTTTTTTCAAGAAAAATAATACATGAATAAATATGGAAGAGAGGAACATTAAGGACTAAGCCTAGCATTTATGTTTGAAGTAATTTAAATTTAATTAAAATTAAAACATATTTTAAGTAATGCATGCTAAAACTTCCCTATTGCCCTAGCAAATCTATAGGTGACTGCCTATGATCCTATTTGCTTAAGAGTCTTCTCATATTTTCTACTTCTTTTTCCCCACAAACAACCTCTTTCACCTAACCAAATGCTTTTAAACTTTTACTTAGAACTAGAAGTACTATAAGGTAGGAAATAATGTTTGATAGATTATTTTCTTACAAAATTATCACATTTCCTATTCATATATCAGTAACAAATACATTCCATGAAGTTATTTTTAGAAAATGGAATCAAGTTGGTTTTAATGTTTGTTTCAAATGAAACTATATGCTGGGCATGGTGGCTCATGCCTGTAAGCCCAGAACTTTGGGAGGCTGAGGTGGAAGGATCACCTGAGGTCAGGAGTTTGAGACCAGCCTGGCCAACATGGTGAAACCCTGTCCCTACTAAAAATACAAAAATTAGCCAGGTGTGGTG
>NW_012115154.1:7338534-7343961 GCF_000951035.1 Colobus angolensis palliatus | reverse complement strand
ATGGTGAAACCCTGTCCCTACTAAAAATACAAAAATTAGCCAAGTGTGGTGGCATGTGCCTGTAATCCCAGCTACTCAGGAGACTGAGGCAGGAGAATCACTTGAACCCAGGAGGCGGTGGTTGCAGTGAGCTGAGATCACGCCATTGCACTCCAGCCTGGGCAACAGAGCAAGACTCTATCTCAAAAAAAAAAAAAAAAAAGCAGAAGAAGAAAGTACAAACCACTCTTAATTTTATGTAAACTAATGTCTCAGTATTTCCTAGAATATGAGAAGGTGAAAGAAAACAAAAGAGTTATCAACCACATCTACTCCATTCCTAATTCTCTGAGACCTAAAGGACACAAGAAAAAGCCAATAGGCAAAAAAACAAAAAAAAAACAAAAAACCCAACAGAGTAGAAGAGTTAAATAAAAACACTTTGTTTATAAAAATGGCTATTCATTTGGAACGAAATATACATCCTGCTCTTATATTTGGAGACTGTTAGTGTACTCAATGTATATATGACTTAGAATGATCTGATCCTATTATATATGATTTGGAATTATCTGCTTCTACAAAATGAAAGATTTCTGGAGGAAAATGGTCAGATAGAAATATTTAACATCAACCTTTTTTTCATCATTCTAAAACATCATTATAATTGTGTGTTTTCAGAAGATATCATCCAAGAGAACAATTATTTTCCTGCACAAACAAGCAAATGAGTAGAGGTAGTATTTCTTGACTGTTTACTTACTTGGGTTCTCTCCCAGCTACGATCATCTGGAAAATGCCCACACAGGCACCCCTTTTGCCTTCCCAATATTCAGGGTTGGGATCCAGCCTCTCAAGGACATCAAAAGCTTTGGCAGAATAGTAAAACTGGCCCATCTGAGTAAGAGAAAGTATGTGGTAATACTTGCAGTAAAAAGATTGCACAGAAAGAACCTGAACATAAAGATAATATGAAACGGAACTGTATGAAGTAAATGCATGGGTACTGATAACATTTTCAGTTAGCAAGTTAGAAAAACTTCAATTCCTAATTAAAACAATAAGAAGGAAAAATACAATTTGGGTGCAGAGGTTCAGTTTAAACCACCTTATGTTCACTCAGTTTTCAACAGTATAACATTTTTTCTACATAGAGTCAAGTTATGCTACCATCAGCACTTTTGCCATTTCTTCTAACTGTATTCTAATCTTGAGGAAAAGCTCTGATGATTGTGATTTGAACTGAGTATTTTTCAAGCCTCTTCAATACATTCTTTTCAGATAACTACTATCATTCATTTTATGCTAATTTGATCATGTTCAACTCGAGAACAGTCTTTCCCTAGTCTTGTTCCTAAATTCTCAGACTGCTTAGATGTATACTGACTACTATCATAAACACTAAATATTTCAAATGTTTAATGCATGTCGACAGACATTTTTCCCAAATGTACTATACTTGGCCTCATAGAACATGTTGAATCCCATTAAATTTTGCTTAGATTAGTTTTCTTTTATTTAAAAATTTTTTTTAATTCATTATTTTTTTAGAGATAGGATCTAGCTCTATTGCCCAGGCTGGAGTGCCATGGTGCCATCATGGCTCACTGCGACCTCAAATTCCTGGGCTCAAGAGATCCTCCTGCATTAGCATTCCAAGCAGCTGAGACTACAGGTGCACATCACCATGCCCAGCTAATTTTTAATTTTTTTCAAGACAGGCTCTCACTATGTTGCCCAGGTGGGTCTCAAACTCCTGGCTTCAGGTGATCCTCCCAGTTTGGTTTCCCAAAGTGCAGAGATTATAGGCTTGAGCCACCACGCCTGGCCAGATGAGTTTTCTTACTTGGCAATCATAAATGCATACTGTTACCAATTTCACCTAAGACTTCAAATTGCTGGGCAACTCTCTTTATGGTTTATAACTTCTTTATTCCTAACAGATGTTTTTCTAAATCTTTGACCGTTTCCTTAAGACAGCCTTCTTAGCTTAGTCTTATTCTGTACTTCACAGGGAAAACACAACTTTCCTCTCTTCAATTCAAATTATATTTACACCTTCATTCATCCTTTCCTCCTTTCTGCGTAATCTCACGTGAAGATTTTTTTTATTATGTTCAAGGTTTGTCCTTCTATTTATGTACTCTTTTAAAAAAAAGTCTTCATTGTGAAATAACACACATATAGGATGGTATATGAAACATTCACGTACAGCTTACTAATCATAATGTGAAAATACTGTAAACACTACCCAGGTCAAGACACTGAGAGCAACACAAAAGCTCTCTGTGTGTCACTTCCAGACCATAACTCCCTCTTTCCACACCCAGAGGTAACTACTCTTCTGACTTTTATGGTTATCAGTTCTTTGACTTTATGTTCTCTCTTATGTACACACACCTTTAAACAATATAATTGAGTTCTGCTTCTCAGAACTTTCTATGAACGAATACCGTAAATACTCTGTCTTGTACCTAGGATTCAGCATTATAAGATTCATCTATATTGCTGTATATAGCTGTAGTTGATTCATTTAAAAAATTTTTTATTTGGAAGTATTAATAATTATAGATCCATGGACAAAGATAAGACAGAGGTCACGTGTACCTTTCACCTAGTTTCCTCCAAATGTTACAGCTTACATAAGGATCGTAAAATATCACAATATAAAAATCAGGAAATTGACACTGGTACCGTGTATGTTGATGATGGTCCTGTTATTTCATCCTGTGTGTAGATTCATGTAACCACAACCATGTGACTATCAAGATATTGAATTACTGTTTCGTTTTTGGACACAAGGTCTTGCTGTGTCATCCAGGATGGAGTGCAGTAAAGCAATCACAGCTCACCGCAACCTTGAACTTCTGGGCTCAAGTGATTCTCCTGCCTCAGCTTCTCGAGGAAGCCACCATGACCAGCTATTTTTAAAAAATGTTTTATAGAGACAATGTCTCACTATGTTGCCCAGGCTGGCCTTGAACTCCTGGCCTCAAGCAATCCTCCTGCCTTGGCCTCCCAAAGTACTGGAATTACAGCCATAAGCCACCATACCTGGCCAAGATGCAGAACCATTATATCACCACAAAGATTTCCCTTGTTACTCTTCTACAGTCACATGCACAGCCCTCCCTGCTCACCATCCCTAACATCTAACAACCACTAATTTGTTCTCTATCTCAATTTTGTCATTTCTCTCTCTCTCTTTTTTTTTTTTTTTTTTAAGATGGAGTTGCGCTCTTGTTGCCCAGGCTGGAGTGCAATGGCACAATCTCAGCTCACCACAACCTCTGCCTCCCAGGTTCAAGCAATTCTCCTGCCTCAGTCTCCCGAGGAGCTGGGATTACAGGCATGCGCCACCATGCCTGGCTAATTTTGTATTTTTAATAGAGATGGGGTTTCTCCATGTTGGTCAGGCTGGTCTCAAACTCCCAACCTCAGCTGAGCCACCGCGCCTGGCCAATTTTGTCATTTCAAGAATGTTACATATATAAAAGCTAACAGTATGGGACCCTTTGAAACTGGCTTTTTTCCTTCAGTATAATGTCCTTGGTATTCCCCGTTAATTCAAGTTACGGTGTGTTCCAATAGCTTGCTCCTGTTATGGTCACCCTGCAAATTCAAGAGGGACTCCTAACCAAAGTTTGGTTTGGATAGTGAAACTGAGGACGCCACACACATACAGCAAGAGGATATGAAACATTTTCTTACACAGTTGAAGTCTAGGGAGAGTAGAACAGCCCTATTAAGCAGATCTGAAGAGGCCTGAGAGAGCACGGAAAGGAGACTGGCCTTTGTGTTTACTGTGGTTAGGAGGTGGGGCCGTGGTGAAGGTTCCTGTGCATGGGCAGGGACTTGTGTGGTTTAAATCACCCTGTGGTGCCAAAGGAGGGAGCATGTAGGTTTTCTTATCATTTTGCCCAGATGTGGGGCACAAGGGGAAGAGGTAGGGGTGAGGCTTAAAAGCTGTCAGCAGTAGGCCGGGCGCGGTGGCTCAAGCCTGTAATCCCAGCACTTTGGGAGGCCGAGATGGGTGGATCACGAGGTCAGGAGATCGAGACCATCCTGGCTAACACGGTGAAACCCCGTCTCTACTAAAAAATACAAAAAACTAGCTGGGCGAGGTGGCGGGTGCCTGTAGTCCCAGCCACTCGGGAGGCTGAGGCAGGAGAATGGCATAAACCCCGGAGGCGGAGCTTGCAGTGAGCTGAGATCCGGCCACTGCACTCCAGCCTGGGCGACAGAGTAAGATTCCATCGCAAAAAAAAAAAAAAAAAAAAAGCTGTCAGCATTCTCATTATAGTTCCTTTTTATTACTGAGTAGTATTCCAGGCCAAACCAGTCTGTTTAACTATTCACCTATCGAAAGACTTTGACTGGCTCCAGTTTTAGGATATGACAAATAAAACTGCTATTAACATTTAAATATTAAAATTTGTGTTATTAACATTTATATATTTCTGTGGATATAGGTTTTCATTTATCCGGGATAAATACACAGGAATGCAATTGCTAGGTCATATGGTAAGTATGTTTATTAAAGAAACTGCCAAACTATTTCATGATGGGTTTTCTTTTTTTGATCCTTTTAATTTTGACCTATATATATCAATATATTTAAAGTGAGTTTCTTGTTGAGAACACATAATTGGGTTTTTTTAATTCACTCTCTCAATAGATGTCTTTTAATTGGCATACTTAGACCATCTACATTTAATTATTGACATGTTAGGGCTTAATTCTGTCATTTCCCCCCTTAATCTCTTTGTTTTTCTTTGGCAAGGACATCACACATATGCTGGATGAAGACATGACTGTGTGATCCCCACAGAAGGAAGACAAGAAAAACCTGTATTTGACTTCTCTAGCCTTCACCTACACCTATCTTTTTCCTGCTGTTCCTGTAGTGTAATAAATTTTAGCCATGAATATAGCTTTATATTGAGTCATGAGTCCTTCTAGTAAATCACCAAACTAGTGGGTGGTCATGCGACCACTGAGACACTAGGTGATGCCAACTTGTTTTTCAAGTAATTATCTCCCTTTGACGTTAACCCTATTCCCCTGTCATCTCCTCTAGGGCCTAACTCCATCAAAAATGCCCCATCCTCCTGAATTTTTGATCTGCCTGTTCAATGGCTCATTTTCTTCTGCCTACAGATATACTCCCCTATCCCCACTCTAAAAGAAGAACTCTCCACCCCATCCCCCCCAATCCCAAACTCTGATTTTCCATTTAAGTTAGCACTACATTTTTCCTCATCATCAACATCAGATTTTTTAAGACTCTGGTCTACATGACACTCGCTGCATCTGCTTTATAATCTGACTCTATTCTCTACCTATTACTGTCTTCTCAGTCCTCATGCATTTCTATCCAGTTGCAGATTTGACACTCTCCTGGCTTGGCTTTTGATTAAATAGGAGCAAGGAAAAGTAATGAAAAGC
>NW_012115154.1:7337189-7338484 GCF_000951035.1 Colobus angolensis palliatus | reverse complement strand
TTTTTTTTTTTTTTTTTTTTTTTGCCTGTCCTCATTGTTTTCCTTCTCTTGTGTTCATCCTCTCTTCCATTTACTCTTGTTTCCCTTTCTAGCCCTTAAACCCTGGTGTTCCGCGAGGTTCCTCACCCCATTTACTGGTTAATCTTATTCTCTCTCATACTCTGCTATTGCTGCTGCTGCTGCTGCTACTACTACTACCACTGCTACTACCATTGCGATTACCACCACTAATTACTGTTAACTTCTAAATCTACATTGTTAACTACTAAATCGACATTGCTAAGCCAGATGAATACCAAAGCTCCAAGGACAGCCTGTTAATTTCCTACTTCTATTATCTCTGCTGGGAGCCTCAAAGACACTTCAGATTTAATATATCTAAAACTGAAATAATTTCCTGTCTTCTAATGTTTTCCTTCCCTCTGCCTCACCTAATTTATTTAAGAGCATTGCCCCCCACCAAGTCATGTTAAACTATGTTTTTTTTTTTTTTTTTTTTGAGACGGAGTCTCGCTCTGTCACCCAGGCTGGAGTGCTGTGGCCGGATCTCAGCTCACTGCAAACTCCGCCTCCCGGGTTCACGCCATTCTCCTGCCTCAGCCTCCTGGGTAGCTGGGACTACAGGCGCCTGCCACCTCGCCCGGCTAGTTTTTTGTAGTTTTTAGTAGAGACGGGGTTTCACCGTGTTAGCCAGGATGGTCTCGATCTCCTGACCTCGTGATCCGCCCGTCTCGGCCTCCCAAAGTGCTGGGATTACAGGCTTGAGCCACCGCGCCCGGCTAAACTATTGTTTAAGTTTCCTATGTCTTAAAATCTTTTCCACTGATGGTGATTCACTTCTTTTTTTGGTAATGATTCACTTTGAAATGAGCTTTTGTTGATTAATTTAATACAAGACTCTCTTTACCTGACATTTACCTGTATTTTTGACATTTTTGAAACAGATATTCCAAAAATAGGAACTTCCAGAATTTGAGGCTGATTTTTAAAAAATCTTAATCTATAGGCTAGGTCCCAAAACTACTACCTCCTCCTATCCTTTCCAACTCCCCCCAACCCCCCTCCACACACCAACATGTACACAAAACAGCCATTCCTTTACTAAATCTGACTAATTTTTTGTTCTCTTTTTCTGGTTCCTTTGTCTTTCCTGTCTGCCATTTGTACCTCAAAGTTTGCTTTACACCTCTTCTCACTTTACATTTTACTTGGGTAATCTCACTGTTTTTCAGGGCTTCAGTTAATCCAGTCATGCACTTCATAATAGTATTTTGATCAATGATGGGCAGCATATA
>NW_012115154.1:7333956-7335964 GCF_000951035.1 Colobus angolensis palliatus | reverse complement strand
AGTAGCTGGGACTACAGGCGCCCGCCACCTCGCCCGGCTAGTTTTTGTATTTTTTAGTAGAGACGGGGTTTCACCATGTTAGCCAGGATGGTCTCGATCTCCCAACCTCGTGATCCGCCCGTCTTGGCCTCCCAAAGTGCCAGGATTACAGGCTTGAGCCACTGCGCCCGGCCAAGAATGGCATCTCTTATAACACCATGTGAATCCTCTCACTACTAGCCATTTAGTCTGTAGGACATTTTCCCCTAATATTTAGCCAATGCAGCAATGTGATACTAATCTTCAATGTTCCCTTTAGTCTCAGTCCGACTTACCTTGTAGCAGTCATTAGCAATGAGCTGTAAGAGACTGAAGGACTCGCCAGAGGTTTCCATCTTAAGATAAAGTTCCCAGGCTAGTCTTGGTTTCTTATTCATAATATCTGCAAAAGGAATCAAAGATTTGTAAACAAATGAGTCATTTTTACATGTACAAAAAATAATTTCTGCACCTTATTATTCTATGGATTTGGTTCCATATTCCAAACAAAGTAGTGGAAAGCTTTCATGGAAAGCTTGCAATGCTGGCATTCAGCTGGCTCCCTGCCAGAATTCTATCATACTTAAAATATTTAAGTTAGGAGTCACATAATTATGCCTTTCAGATCGGATTGACTTCTGGTAATTCCTACTTTGCTCATATGCTTAAAAGGATAACTATCATTCATTCAATCCGACTCGTAGTTGCAACCTCACTTAGAAGATATGATTGCTAAATTTTCCTCTGACTACAAAAACTCAGTGAACATTTTACTTAATTTTGTTTTTTTATTGAGACAGAGTCTTGCTCTGTCACCCAGGCTGGAGTGCAGTGGTGTGATCTTGGCTCACTGCAACCTCTGCCTCCCAGGTTAAGTGATTCTCGTGCCTCAGCCTCCCCAGTAGCTGGGATTACAGGTGTGTGCCACCATACCCAGTTAATTTCAGTATTTTTAGTAGAGCTGAGGTTTTGCCATGTTGGCCAGGCTGGTCTTGAACTCCTGACCTCAAGTGATTCACCTGCCTCACGCTCCCAAAGTGCTGGGATTACAGGTGTGAGCAACTGTGCCTGGTCAACATTTTAAATCTTGAGTTTTAAAAAGGAGCAAGAAAAGATAGTGAGTGAGAGAGAGAAAGAGACAGAAAGTAAAGTTCTACATCAAAAAATTACATTTTTGACATTTTGCCACTTTTCAGACTTGACCCATAGTGAAAAGTTAAAATTAGTGTAACAACATCATTTCACAAACAACACTATAAGCTGAGACTCTGGAAACTGTAATGAGACTTTAGAAAGAACTTAACATTTTTCAGGCTATAAATACTAGGTCAATGCTATATGGTAGAACTAATCACAGGGTAAACTTGCATGACATATTTACATGGCAACACTTACTGAGTTGCATTAACAACCCTTAATTTCAGTGTTTACTCATTCTTAGAACAAAATGCAAAATCAAATTAGAAAACATTCCATGTCATTTCCGAACAGATTATGTAACCAAAAAGAAAAAGAGGATTCTTCTTGTAACATTTAAGAGAAGACTCACAGCACCGAGCTAACCAGCTGAGGTAAATGTAATCATTTTTCATCTTCTCACTTTGGATCAAGAGGAACGCCTGCAAGAAGAGGAAAGAAAGGGAATACAGATGAGGATGGTTTTGCAACAAAAATACCCATTATTGGCTTGCCTTAGATTGATAATCACTGTAACATTATAGATGACCAAATTCTAGGCAGGCTGCTAAGAAAAGTAAGGGACAGAATTGTGGTGATTTTAAAATATTGGACGGGTGCAGTGGCTCAGCACTTTGGGAGGCTGAGGTGGGCAGATCACGAAGTCAGGAGATCAAGACCATCCTGGCTAACACAGTGAAACCTCATCTCTACTAAAAATGCAAAAAATTAGCTGGGCGTGGTGGTGGGCGCCTGTAGTCCCAGCTACTTGGGAGGCTGAGGCAGGAGAATGGCATGAACCCGGGAGGTGGAG
>NW_012115154.1:7331241-7332056 GCF_000951035.1 Colobus angolensis palliatus | reverse complement strand
AGAGTCCAAAATGAACACATGCCCTGCAGGTTCACTAACTACAACATGACCCAGGTCATTTTCCAGGGCTTTGATTCTCTCATCCAACATGTGCATATTCAATTAGTGTGGCCTGGTTTCCATCATCACTTTTCTAAATCAACCTAGCACTTCCAATCTCAAATGGAAAAATAATTTGCCATGGAACCATCTGATTCTGATCCTGATGCAACATTTTGCCTGATACCGGATTCCTATTTGAGTAGTGGAGGATTCGTGTAACTCCCACGCTAGCCACAGGCGTTCCTAAAGCTTCTTATCCTGTTTAATTTTTTTCCTTTAACATTTATCACAGTCTGATATACTATGTACATCTGATATATATATATATACACACACACACTATATATGTATATCTAATGAGATATACATATAAAATTTAAAACCATCAGTTATACCAGATAAACACAAAACTAATCTTAAGGATTAGCTGATGCCACTAATGCCACCACAGAAACTGGTGGCATTTTGTGGTACATCTGATGAGATGTACATACATATAGTGTGTGTGTATATATATATATGATATACATAGTATATCAGACTGTGATAAGTGATAAAGGAAAAAAAATTAAACAGAATAAGGAGCCTTAGGAACGCCTGTGGCAAGAGTGGGAGTTATACTAATCCTCCACCACTCAAATAGGAATCTGACATCAGGCAAAAAGCTAGATCAGGATCAGAATATATGTATCACATATACATACATAGTATAAATATATATGTACACACACACTATATGTATACTATATATTATTTCTTTTCTTTTTTTTTTT
>NW_012115154.1:7321955-7323531 GCF_000951035.1 Colobus angolensis palliatus | reverse complement strand
TTTTGAGATGGGGTTCCACTCTTGTTGCCCAGACTGGAGTGCAATGGCATGACCTCGGCTCAGTGCAACCTCTGCCTCCTGGGTTCCAGTGACTCCTCTGCCTCAGTCTCCTGAGTAGCTGGGATTACGGGTGCCACCACCATGTCCAGCTAATTTTGTATTTTTTAGTAGAGACGAGATTTCACCATGTTGGCCAGGCTAGTCTTAAATTCCTGACGTCAGGTGATCCACCGGCTTCAGCCTCCCAAAGTGCTGGGATTACAGGCATGAGCCAAGGCACCCAGCCTTGTATGTCTCCTTTTAAGAAATGTCTGTTCAGAGTTTTTGCCCATTTTCAGATTGGATTGTTAGATTTTTTCCTATTGAGTTGTCTGGGCTCCTTCTATATTCTGATTATTAATCCCTTGTCAGATGGCAAATATTTTCTCCATTCTGTGGATTGTCACTTCACTTTGTTGATTGTTTCCTTTGCTGTGAAGAAGCTTTTTTGACTTGATGTGACCCCATTTGTCCATTTTTGCTTTGGTTGCCTGTGTTTGTGAGGTATTACTCAAGAAATCTTTGGGCCAGGCCACTCACACACGGTCGGGAACCTCACGTGTGCTTTGTTGTTACTGTTTGCACCCCCTGAAGCCAACGTGGGCCGCCAGTGGAGGAGACCTCTGGACTAGGGTTTCTGTCTTTGTGTTAAATCTCTCCTCCAGTGTGGCCCAGTGCCAGGTGGGCTCCCGTGGGAAGCCCTGCTGTCAGAACCAGATTGTTACTGTTGGGAAAGACAAAAAAGGCAGAAAGATCCCAGAATATCTGATCCATTTTAATGGCTGGAACAGAAGCTGGGATCAATGGGCGGCCGAAGATCATGTGCTTCATGATACCGATGAAAATCATAGAATACAGCATAAATTGGCAAGAAAAGCTGTAGCTCGCCTGAGGAGCACAGGAAGAAAGAAGTGCTGCAGGTTGCCTGGTGTTGATTCTGCTTAAAAGCCTCCTCATTGACGAAAAAGATGAAAATGATGAAAACTCATTAAGCAGTTCCTCTGACAGCAGCAAAGTATGAAGAAATAAGTGAAGAAAGTGATACTGAAGAAAAGACTGAAGTGAAAGAAGAACCAGAGCTTCAAACAAGAAGAGAAATGGAAGAAACAACAACAACTACAGAAATTCCTGAAGTTCTGAAGTAGCAGGAGGATGATTATTATTACATTAACAGAAGGAAATGGTTAGTGAAACTTTCATGCCAGTCCAACATCATAATGATTTTGGAAGCATTTTGCTTTCAATGCAGCCTTTTCAGCCAATGAGAGGCCTCGTCACCATCATGCTATGCCACATACCAGTATGAATGTGCATTATATCCCAGAAGAAAAGAATGTTGACCTTTGTAAGGAGATGGTGGATGGATTAAGAATAACCTTTGATTACACTCTACTGTTGGTTTTACTCTATCCTTATGAACAAGCTCAGTATAAAAAGGTGACTTTGCCAGGTGCGGTGGCTTACGCCTGTAATCTCAGCACTTTGGGAGGCCGAGGTGAGTGGATCACCTGAGGCCAGGAGTTGGAGACCAGCCTGG
>NW_012115154.1:7316955-7319474 GCF_000951035.1 Colobus angolensis palliatus | reverse complement strand
TGCTGGGATTACAGGCGTGAGCCACTGCGCCCAGCCTCTTCAACTTCTTGCATCAATGTTTTATAGTTTTTATTGTAGAGATATTTCACTACTTTGGTTAATTCCTAAGTATTTAATTTTATTGGTAGCTATTATAAATGGGATTACTTTTTTGATTTTCACAGTGTTTGCTGTTGGCATATAGAAATGTCACTGATTTTTGTTTATTGGTTTTGTATCCTGCAATTTTGCTGCATTTGCTTATGAGTTCTAATAGTTTTTTGGTGGAGTCTTCAGGTTTTTCCAAATATAAGATCATATCATCTGCAAACAAGGGTAATTTAACTTCTTCCTTTTCAATTCAGATGTCCTTTATTTCTTTATCTTGTCTGATTACTAGCTAGGACTTCCAGTACTATGTTGAATAACAAGTGGTGAAAGTGGGCATCCTTGTCTTGTTCCAGATCTTAGAGGAAAGGCTTTCCACTTTCCCCATTCAATATGATACTAGCAGTGGGTCTGTCATATATGGATTTTATTGCTTTGAGGTATGTTCCATCTATACTCAGTTTTTTGGGGGCATTTATCATAAACGGATGTTGAATTTAATCAAATGCTTTTTCAGCATCAATTGAAATGATCATATGGTTTTTGCCCTTCATTCTGCTGATATGATGTATCCCATTGATTTGCATATGTTGAACCATTCTTGCATTCCTGGGATAAATCTCAGTTGATCATGATGAATGATATGTTGTTGAATTCTGTTTGCTAGTATTTTGTTGACAATTTTTTCATCCCTCTTCATTTGAGATATTGGACTTTAGTTTTCTTTTTTTGATGTGTCTTTGGTTTTGTTATCAGGGCAATACTGGTCTTGAAGAATGTGTTTGGAAATATTCCCTCCTCCTTTCTTTTTTGGAATAGTTTGAGTAGGATTGGTCTTAGTTTTTCTTTAAATGTTTGGTAGAATTCTACAGTGAAGTCAACGGGTTGTGGGCTTTTCTTTACTGGGAATCTTGTTATTATGGCTTCAATCTCATTACTTGTTACTGGTTTGCTCAGGTTTTGGATTTCTTCATGGTTCAATCTTGGTTGGTTGTATGTGTCTAGGAATTTATCCATTTCTTCCAGGTTTTCCAATTTATTGGCATATCATTGCTCATAGGAGCCTCTGGTGATTCTTTGAATTTCTGTAGTATTGGTTGTATGGTGTATACATATTTCAGATGGGGGTCTCACTCTGTTGCCCGGGCTGGAATGCAGTGGTGTAATCATGGCTCACTGCAGCCTCAACTTCCTGGGCTCAGGCAATCCTGACACCTCAGCCTTTCAAGTAGCTGGGGCCGTAGCTGTGTGCCACCACACCTGGCTAATTTTTTTATTATTATTTGTAGAGATGAGGTCTTCCTACGTCACCCAGGCTGGTCCTGAACTCCTGGGCTCAAGCCATCTGCCAGCCTCAGCCTCCCAAAGTGCTGGGATTACAGGCTTGAGCCACCGCGCCCAGCCCGAGATAAAGATTTATTTGTATCCCATTTTGTTCCAAAAAGAACAAAGAATGCTATATTAAGATGGATAAGAGCTTAATTTTAGACAGTGTTTTGGTGTTTATAAAACTAACTTCTCCAGAGAAATAATTGTCCTCACTTTACAGATGCCAAAATTATAGATATACGGAAGTTAAAAAAAAGTCCCTGCAAATAAGAATGAAGTTGCACAATGACTTTTAAGTTTATTAAATAACTTGCTATTTAAAAATTGGACCCTTTTAAGAAAGCAGGAGTCTTTAGGGTTATAGGTTTTTTTTTTTGTCTCTAAATAACACAACATTCTTTTCACAATGGAGTCTGGATTGGGGGATATGGAGAAATAAAAGGAGCTACAGGAGAGCCTATTGCTGCTTGTACTTTGATAGTCATTTTGTTCTCTTCCACACACCTATAACTTTGCAATCTACAGATTATCAGTGATTTCATACTCACTGAACCCATTTCCTGGCCAAGGGCTGCATTGACCACTCCTTTGAGAATATACTCCTAGAAATATAGAATAACACTGATTAAGAGGAATGTGGAGCTATGAGATCATTTTCAAATTAACTCCTTGCATTAACTCAATACTTTATATAAATTATCAAAGATTACCTACAGTTACTTTTATCTGTTCTATCCCTGGCTTGAATGAAAGAATTAGGAGACACTCATTTAGTTTCCAGCAGCCAAGTATCTATATAACAAAATTTACCATATTTGTAAATTCTCAACCTTAAGCAAAAATAATTCAGGGGAAGCTCCAGGAGATAAGTTTCATTTTATTTCAATTCTATGGAAAAAAAAGTAAAATGTTGATATAATAATTTTTATTACCTTCTCAACCACTGCCACTGTCTGTGACCATATCATATACATTATTTTCCCTTTCCAATTTTTTTGAGACCGAGTCTTGCTGTGTCACCCAGGCTGGAGTACAGTAGTGTGATCTCAGCTCACTGCAACCTCCACCCCCAGGGTTCTAGCAATTCTCCTACCTCAGCCTCC
>NW_012115154.1:7311658-7315434 GCF_000951035.1 Colobus angolensis palliatus | reverse complement strand
ACTCCGTCTCAAAAAAAAAAACAAAAAACAAAAATTACTGAAGCTAAGAACATGGATGAGGCATTCTATGCCAATGGCATTGATAAGAAAAGCAACGATTTTTTTAAAGAAGAGATATATATATATATTAAGTATACAGGAATTAAATGACATGAAGTCTGAGATTTGCTTTAAAACATTTCAGGAACAAAAAAGAGGTGCTGAATGAAAAAAGAAGACTGGAAATACCTTGAAAAGTGCTGAATCCAGGGTGAGTATTTGGGTGTTTACCGTACTATTTATTTTTGTCTATGTTTGAAATTTTCCATAATAAAAATAATTTATAAAATATATATGCTGTTTATTTCATTCTTGTCCAAAACATATTTCTTTTTGCTTTTATATAAAATAGACGCTGGGCACGGTGGCTCACACCTGTAATCTCAGCACTTTGGGAGGCCGAGGCAGGCGGATCACCTGAGATCAGGAGTTCAAGACCAGACTGACCAACATGGCAAAACCCCATCTCTACTAAAAGTACAAAAATTAGCCAGGCACAGTGGCGCACGCCTGTAATCCCAGCTACTCGGGAGGCTGAGGCTCACTTGAACCAGGGAGGCAGAAGTTGCAGTGAGCGGAGATCATGCCACTGCACTCCAGCCTGGGCGACAGAGTAAGACTCTGTCTCAAAATAGTAAGAATAATAATAAATAAATAAAATAAAATAGGACGGTTTATAAGTTCATATTCTTATTTTAATAAATAAATTTTCCTCCATGAGGAATATGTTGTCCTGGTTGGTTTCTACCATGCACCTAAAAAGGCCCACATTTTAACTCCAGGGTCCATGACCAAATGTCACCACAAATGCCTGGTGGCTGCTACCCTGTACTCACAGCTGTTAGAAAAGGCTGCTTTAGGCGTTTGTCTAACAATTGTAATCTTAGTTAGGGGCAATAAATATCACATCCTCTTTGAATAATAGTATTTCTCATAAGCAGCCTGGCAGACAATCAAAGCAAATAAGAAACAGTTAATACTATTTGCAAAAGACACAAGAAAATGTGAATGTACATTATGCAACGGGGAAACTAGAAAAAGAAAAAAGAACTATAAGGGAATGGGAGGAAAAGCAATGAAAAAGAAAGAATGGATAGAGAATAAAGGACAGAAAAACAAAAGGAAAAAAGAAAAAATGGAATGAGGGAGAAGAAGGTAGGAAGCAACAGAAGAGGAAAGAGGATAAAAAGAGGCACAACAAATAACCACCAATAAACTTGTTCTATGAACTTGTTGCAAATATATTTTTGGAAGTATGGATTTAAAAAGTGAAGCAAATAGTCCCATCAGACATATTTAACTACTCTAAAATACCTCATTGTAAGTAAGACTAGGACAAATTTTTCTTACCTTGACGAAGGTAGTAAATCACCAAGTTTAGCCTAGCTTCAGGAATGACATCAACTAGGGGAGGTAAAACCTGCAAAGCCCCTTCACCTCCGCGGAAAACAACC
Organism: Colobus angolensis palliatus; assembly: GCF_000951035.1. NCBI lineage: Eukaryota > Metazoa > Chordata > Mammalia > Primates > Cercopithecidae > Colobus > Colobus angolensis. The sequence goes on along the minus strand of NW_012115154.1, from coordinate 7,313,941 downwards.
TAGAGATACAGAAATCATGCTCTTATGGCAATAACTATATATATATTTCTTAGTGACAATGTTTAAGGAGCTGGCACATATAACTGGGTTCATGATATTCAACTAAAATAGCACTGGGAATCAGTTGATATATTGAGAACTTTTACTATTGGCGGAATTTATTATTGCCTACCTAATCCGCATGCTTCTTACCTTCTCTCTTCTTTTCCTTCCTCTCTGCTTTTGATCCTTCTTAACAGCCTTGTCATAATTAAACATTTTATTTTTAACCCTATGTAAAACCTACTTCCATTATCACTCTCTGTAAACCCTTGCCCTTTTTTATTCATAGCACTTACATCTTTATTTTATTGTATATTTCTCTATCAGTTTATCTATTACATCCACCAGAATATAAGCTCCATATGGCAAGGAACTCTGCATTTACTGTGTACTCCTAGCCTCTAGAACTGTGACTAGTATAGTCAGCACTCAGTTATTTTTTGAAAGGACAAATATATTTTTGAAGCTCTATTTATACCTATGACCTTGACTTCGTTGGAAGAAAGCCATGATCTGAATTATAACAATATACACCTATTGTATACCCACAAAAATTTAAATTAAATAATTGAAAAAAATAAAATTATAATAACTATGAGAAATAGAATAAAAGCATAACCCTTATTGTGTACATCTCTTTTCCTCTCCATAAGAACTGCAGAAAACTCCTAAAGTACCCAATAATTAACAAAACTTCTAGACAGACATTCTACATCAAAAACTCCATGAAGGGATTTAATCCTGTCTGAGCCTGTTTCCTCATCTCTAAATGGTATTAGTAATGGCTACCTTTCAGGTTATTATGAGGATTAAATGAGCTAAAGTGGGCTAAATGTGTGGCACATATTTCAGTGTTTCATTGAATTAATTTAGTAAACATTCATTAGCATGTACTATATGCCCACTACTGTAACAAGCACGGGCGTTATAGCAGGAACAGGCCACTACCCTGTCACCACAGACTATTCAAGTGGGGACAGACCTCCATAAAGCAAACAAATAAAAATGTTATCAGGTGCTAATAAGTATTACAGAAATAAGCTAAGAAATCAAAACAAACAAAAAAATCCATGAAAGGACAATTTATTTTGTGTACTGTTGTATTTCTAGAGCCTGGCATGGTATATGGAATGTAGCAAACTGTTTCACAAATAAATGCACAGAAAGCAAGGTCATCCAGCATGAACTACATAATCTCTTCTCTCGACCCCAAAATATCTATCTAGTGATCTTTTTTGTTTCCTCTTTGAGATATTCCCTTCTTTCGCCAAGATTAATTCATTCACCTGTCTTCTTGATCCCATGGACTTCTAACTCTATCTGGACCTCTTTTTCCCTTTAATTATTGTACCCTCAGTCTTCCCAAAGTCCTGGTCCTACTTCTCAACTTTAAACACACACAAGGGGTTTTTGTTCTCTTGAAAAATCTTCCACTTGGTCCCACTGTTTCCTCTGGATAGTGCCCTATTTTTCTCTTTTCCTTCAATGCCACACTTCAAAAGTATGTGGCTTACTGCTTCTACTTTCTTCTCATCTTCTCACTCCTTAACCTCTCAAAACATTGGCTTCTGTTCTCAGCATGCGAATAAACTCACTCTCAGGAGTCACAAATTCATCTCTTTAGCCAAATTCAATGGACTTTTCTGTCCTCTTGCTCCATGATGTGTCTGCAGTTTTGACACGGATGCCTACAAGATAACAATAATAACAACAATGCCTTTTTTTTTTTTTAGATGAAGTCTCTCTCTGTTGCCCAGGCTGGAGTGCAGTGGCACGATCTGGGCTCACTGCAAGCTCTGCCTTCCAGGTTCAGGCCATTCTTCCTGCCTCAGCCTCCCGAGTAGCTGGGTCTACAGGCGTCCGCCATAACGCCCGGCTAATTTTTGTATTTTTAGTAGAGACGGGGTTTCACCACGTTAGCCAGGATGGTCTCGATCTCCTGACCCTGTGATCCGCCTGCCTTGGTCTCCCAAAGTGCTGGGATTACAGGCATGAGCCACCGCACCCTGCCTATCAATGCCATTTTCTAAATGCATACTGTGTGAAGCACCTTACACATTTTACCTCATTTAATCCTCACAAAAAAAGCAAGATAAGTACTTTTTTTGTTTGTTTGTTTTGAGACAGAGTCTTGCTTTGTCGCCCAGGCTGGAGTACAGTGGTGCTATCTTGGCTCACTGCAACCTCTGCCTCCCGGGTTCAAGCGATTCTCCTGCCTTGGCCTCCTGAGTAGCTGGGATT
>NW_012115154.1:7311018-7311608 GCF_000951035.1 Colobus angolensis palliatus | reverse complement strand
TGCCTTGGCCTCCTGAGTAGCTGGGATTACAGACGTGTGCGCAGCATGCCCTGCTAATTTTTGTATTTTTAGTAAAGGTAGGGTTTCACCATGTCGGTCAGGCTGGTCTTGAACTCTTGACCTTGTGATCCGCCCACCTTGGCCTCCAAAAATGCTAGCATTACAGGCATGAGCCACTGCGCCCGGCCAAAATAAGTACTTTCATTTTCCCTATTCTACATATGAGAACACAGATTCAGCAATGTTAAGTGATTTGCCCAAAGTTACAAAGCAAGTACATGGTAGAACTTGATTTTGACCTCAAATCTAACTTCAAAAGTTGATGTTTTTTAACAACCACTTATATTGTCCTGATATTTTTCAGGTTTAAAAAAATATATAAAAGAAATACGTGTTCACTGGAAAAAACTTAAAGTATTGGCCAGGCACGGTGGCTCAAGCCTGTAATCCCAGCACTTTGGGAGCCCGAGACGGGCGGATCACGAGGTCAGGAGATCGAGACCATCCTGGCTAACATGGTAAAACCCTGTCTCTACTAAAAAATACAAAAAATTAGCCGGGCGAGGTGGCGGGTGCCTGTAGTCCCAGCT
>NW_012115154.1:7307986-7310786 GCF_000951035.1 Colobus angolensis palliatus | reverse complement strand
AAATAAGATTCCCTGGGGGTGGGGCCCATGCATCATTAATTTCAAAAGCCTCCTAGGTGATTAAAATGTGCAGTTGTAAATGACATTACATTATCTAGATGCTTCTTCTTGTTTGCCCTTTCTTGTCTCATTGGTTGACACTCCTTCCTCCAGTCCCATAAATACAGATGCTATTTTGGAACCCTATATTTTTCTGTTTTTAAACCTTTCTACAATATTTATTTAACTTCAGCAATTGAAAACCTTCATATTAATCTGTCAAGACTCTTTTTTTTTTTTTTTTGAGATGGAGTCTTGCTCTGTCGAGTGCAGTGGCCGGATCTCTGCTCACTGCAAGCTCCGCCTCCCAGGTTTACACCATTCTCCTGCCTCAGCCTCCCGTGTAGCTGGGACTACAGGCACCCGCCACCTCACCCGGCAATTTTTTTGTATTTTTTAGTAGAGATGGGGTTTCACCGTGTTAGCCAGGATGGTCTCGATCTCATGACCTCGTGATCCACCCGTCTCGGCCTGCCAAAGTGCTGGGATTACAGGCTTGAGCCACTGCGCCCGGCCATCTGTCAAGACTCTTACAATAACTCCTAAATTTATTCTCAAGTCTTTATCTTTCTCCAAGCTTAAATTCCAGACTACCATATAACCCATAATGCTCCAGAAAAATTAATCTGGCTTCTATTTAGAAACTAAATTAGAAGTTAAAAGATTAGATGCAGAAACTCATAGTAGAAAGTATCCAAATAAAACTGTATTTGTGATGGAGGCCTGAATTAGAGACGAAATGGAGTAAATATAAGACATTGCCAGCAAGAAGAGAATAGGATTTAGTAACTGAATAGGTACTGGAGATAAAGAGAAGGGGAGAGTCTAAAACAGCTGTGGTTTACTGGAAGAATTGGTACTACAAAAAGGATTAAAGAAATCAGAAGGAAAAAGCATAGTTAATATTATTGCCACTTTTGGATGAAGAATCTCAGTAGTATTAGTTGATTTGCCCATTCCCAGGTATCTGAATTGAGAGCAGCTGTTCTGCATCTCACTATATTACATGGTCGATAGAATCATAATCTAGCCCTAAACCCAACCACCCATCCAATTTGAGTGTCTGCTATTCCCCAGTACAAATTTACTGTTCTAGTAAGTTAAATCTGCTCACAATCGTTTACATATGTCACCCTCATTCTAGCTCTATGTCCTTGACTAGAATGAACTCTCCAAATCTCAGCCATCCTTCAAAGATGCAAAAATATTTCCCATTTATTTTAAATGACAAGGGGATATGTTCCTTTGTCTTTCCCCAAAAAACAGACACCTGGATCTACACTGCCTTGTGCTTCTTTCCAAATATCAAATATATTCCTGTTCTCCCAACAAGGACTTCCTTAAGGAAACAGACTAGTACTTTAAAACTTATCTCCTCCACAGTGAGGAGGTGTTCCCTTGGAGTAAAGCATTATTTGCTGGGGCTTCTCCTTTTATTCATCTTTCTAATCGCTGTGATATACCAAAGCAGAGTAGGACTGAAGTCAGTCAAGATGGGAAATTGTTATTCACCAGATTGTGCCTGATGAGTTCTTTAGCAAATTCAAAGGATGAAGAAGCGTTGCCCATCAAGCTTTTGAGTTCTGCCTGAAATTTAAAAAAGAAAGGTTTATGAAAATGACAAGTGTATAGTTCTTATACCACACATATTGACACAATGGTTTATAATTTACAAAGATTTTAACAAGCTATTTCATTTGATCCTCATGACTCTAGGTCAATGTAATTATTATTACCCACATTTTCAAATGAGGGCAATAATAAATGAAAACAATGAGGCTTATAAAAGTTAAGTGATTTGGGCTGGGCACAGTGGCTCATGCCTGTAATCCCAGCACTTTGGGAGGCCAAGGGGGCAGATCCCAAGGTCAAGAGATCAAGACCATCCTGGTCAACATGGTAAAACCCCATCTCTATTAAAAATACAAAAAAATTAGCTGGGTGTGGTGGCACACACCTGTAGTCCCAGCTACTCAGGAGGCTGAGGCAGGAAAATCACTTGAACTTGGGAGACGGAGGTTGCAGTGAGCCAAGACTATGCCACTGCACTCCAGTCTGGTGACAGAGCGAGACTGTCTCAAAAAAACAAACAAACAAAAAAAAAGGTTAAGTGACTTGAAACTTATACTAAGCAGCAAGTTTGAAAACTGGGATACTCACGTCTGAAGACTCGTAGAGTTAGTTTTTTCTTTCAGTGTCAAAGGTGATTAAGGAGCTAAGCCTTAAACAACTAAGGCTGATTCTTTAATCTGAAAGGAGATTTTAAGAAATCCTCCTTTCATCCCTTTTCTATTTCTATTAGTGGGTTGTTAAGATTTTCTGGATAAAAATAATTAAATTCTTGATTGTTCTTCACTAACTACCACAAACTCGTTCTGCCTGATCTCATAATTGGGAATGCATGTCTGCTCAGCAATTTTTCTATCACTCTTCTCTTGTCCGTAGTATAGTTCCAAAGTTTTGGGTAATATTAGGTTACATCAGCAGTTTTCAAGCTTTTTGGTCTCAAGATCCCTTTTATACTCTATAAATGATCTCAAAGAATTTTTGTTTATGTGGCAAATAGCCCTCAATACTTACCATATTAGAAATTAAAACAGAAAATTTTAAGTATTCAATTCATCGAAAATGGTAGTAATGATGTGCCTTAAAATATGTCAGAATTAACATTTGGTCTCAATTTCAGAGCAACTTGTCATTTCTGAAAATAAAAACAATCAAATTTTAAAAGTTTAAAAATAGGCCGGGCGCGGTGGCTCAC
>NW_012115154.1:7298768-7307789 GCF_000951035.1 Colobus angolensis palliatus | reverse complement strand
CGACAGAGCAAGACTCCATCTCAAAAAAAAAAAAAAAAAAAGTTTAAAAATAACAATAATAAACCCCACTACAAATTGACTTATATTTTTTTCTTTAAAAAACTGTATTTATCAAATCAAAAATTTAGTGAGAACAGTGTTATTGTTTTACATTTTTTGCAAATCTCTTTAATGTCTGGCTTAACAGAGGATAGATGGATTGTAATATCTGTATCTGCATTCGATCTATTTTGAGTCCATATTGTGCCAGGTGACAAGGACAAAAAAGAAAGCCAGTACAAGGTGGGAAGTCTAGTGAAAGACCCTTCCCACAATCAGCAGGAACTACTAAAGAGCTACACTGGCAAAGGAAGGATAAAATGGAATTTTCTATGAACTTTTTGGGGACCCCTTGAACATAAATTAATAAAATTTTTAAAAAGTTGTATAATAGGATTAAAAACAAAAGTTGGTTTTTGAAAAGACTAAAAAAATGTGAAAATGTATATGAAATTATCAAATTTTTAGAAAAATACAACGTACCAAAAATAACACAAGAAGAAATAGAAAATATGCATAGTCCTATAACCACTAAAGGAACTGAATTAGGTAATTTAAAATCTTCCAAACCTAGACAGTTTTATCAATAAGTTCTACCAAACATTTAAGAAAAAGCCAATGTTATACAAACTCTTCCAGAAAGTAGAAACATATGGTACCTGCTTCAATTAATTCATTTTCCTTTGAGATAACCTTTGCACCAAATCCTGACAAGAACTATACCAAAAAAGCAAATTATAAACCAATCAAACCAATATGTATTGATGCAACAAATTAAATAATAGCTATCTAATATGTGATATGTAAAGAGAAGAATGAACCATGATGAAGTTGGGTTTATTCTGGTATAAAGTTGATTTTTTACATTTTTTATTTTTTTGAGACAGGGTCTCTCTCTGCTGCCCAGGCTGGAGTTCAATGGTGCCATCTTGACTCACTGCAACCCCTGGCCCCCAGGCTCAAGTGATCCTCCCACCTCGGCCTCCCAAGTGTCTGGGACCACAGCCACATACCACCACACCAGGGTAATTTTTCTATTTTTAGTAGAGCTGGGATTTCACCGTGTTGTCTAGGCTGGTCTCAAACTCCTGACCTCAAATGATCCCCCCACCTCAGCCTCCCAAAGTGCTGGGATTACAGATGTGAGCCACTATGTCCAGCCTAAAGTTGATTTAACAATAGAAAATACTTCAAATAATTTGCCACAAGAATAAAGGAAAATATGATCGTCTCAATTGACAAAGAATACAAGATATTATACTTCAACATCTGGTCCTCTTAGCAAACTAACACTAGAAGGGAATTTCCTTAATCTGATAAAGGATATCTTTTTAAATCTACATTAAACATCATATTTAATGACGAAATATCATTTCTTAATGATGAAATATCATCAAAAACTTTCGCTTTGAGATAAAAAACTCCACAAGTGTGTGTATACATATATATATGTATATGTATATGTATTTTTTTTTTTTTTAGATGGTATTTAGCTGTGTCGCCCAGGCTAGAGTGCAGTGGCGCCATCTTGGCTCACTGCAACCTCCACCTCCCGGATTCAAGTGATTCTCCTGCCTCAGCCTCCCCAGTAGCTGGGATTACAGGTGCACGCCACCACGCTCGGCTAATTTTTGTATTTTTAGTAGAGACAGGGTTTCACTGTGTTGACCAGGCTGGTCTTGAACTCCTGACTGCATGATCTGCCTGCCTTGGCCTCCCAAAGTGCTGGGATTATAAGTGTGAGCCACCACACCCAGCCACAAGGATATTTCAAATATTCAACAATGTTTCAGAGGCCCTAGTCAGTGCAATAAGAGAGAAATAAAATTATAAGAATTAGAAAGGAAGAAACAAAATAATGATATGATTATATATATACATATATATAAAATACTAATGAATTTACAGGTAAATTATTAGGATTAATAAGAGATTTCTCAAAAGACGACATGCTAATGACCAACAGGTATATGAAAAAATGTTCAGCACTACTAATCATCAAGGAAATGCAAAAAAAAACCACAATGAGATATCATCTCATTCCAGTTAGAATGGCTATTATCAAAAACACAAAAGATTACAAGAGTTGGCAAGGATGTCGAGAAAAGGGAACCCTTGTGCACTGTTGGTGGGAATGTGAATTAGTAGTGTAGCCATTATGACAAACAGCATGTAGATTCCTCAAAAAATTAAAAATAGAATTACCATATGATCCAGCAATCCTACTACTGGATATCTATCCAAAGGAAATGAAATCAGTATGTCAAAGAGGTATCTGTACTCCCACGTTCATTGCAGCGTTATTCACAGTAGTCAAGATATGGAAGTAATCTAAGTGCTATCAACAGACAAATGAATAAAGAAAATGTGGTAAATAAACAATGAAACTAACACTATTCAGCCTTAAAAAAAGAAGGCAATTCCATCATTTGCAACAACAAAAATGAACCTGAAGGACATTAGTTAAGTGAAATAAGCCAGACACAGAAAGACAACCACCACATGATGTCACTTGTATGTGGAATCTAAAAAAGTTGAACTCATAGAAGCAGAGAGTAGAATAGTAGTAACCAGGGCCTGGAGCCAGGAGGGTGAAGATTGGGAAGATGTTGGTCAAAGGATACATTATTTCAGATGGAGGGGAGGAATAAGTTTAATGAATCTATTGTACAACATAGTATACATTATATACAACGTAATGTACAACACTATTGTACAACAATGACTTCTAGTTAATGACAATGTATTATATATTTAAAAATTGCTAAGAGAGTAGACTTTAAGTGTTCTCACCACAAAAAAAATATGTGGGTAATACATATGTTAATTAGCTTGATGTGACCATTCTACAATGTATACATATTTCAAAACATGCTGTACACCATACATATATATATTGTTGCTTTAAAAAATTGTTTAATGTAACTTAAAACAAGATAATCTAGCAAGATCTCTTAAATTGACCTCTTAAATTGATCCAAAGTCCATTTTTTTAAAAAGTTTTATTTTATTTTATGTGAACAGAGTCTCACTCTATCACCCAGGCTGCAGTGCACTCCAGTGCAACCTCCATCTCCTGGGTTCAAGCAATTCTCCTGCCTCAGCCTCCCAAGTAGCTGGGATTACAGGCGTGCACCATCATGCTCAGCTAATTTTTGTATTTTTAGTAGAGACAGGGTTTGACCATGTTGGCCAGGTTGGTCTCAAACTCCTGACCTCAAATGATCCACCAGCCTCAGCCTCCCAAAGTGCTGGGATTACAGGCATAAGCTACCACACCCAGCTGATCTTAGGTCAGTTAAAAAAATCTACTGTAGAACTTTCTCTTTCCCAGCTGGAACCATGAAAAGTGTCAAAGAAAAAAAAAAAAAAAAAAGGTTCCAGCTGTGCCAGAACTCCTTAAGGAAAAGCAAAGCAAAGGAATTTCATAGAGTTGAAGATTAAGAACCTGACAAAGATGTTTTTCCAAAAGAGACTTCAAAAGGCAAGAAGGTGGCCGGGTGCAGTGGCTCACGCCTGTAATTCCAGCACTTTGGGAAGCCAAGGTGGGTGGATCACTTAAGGTCAGGAGTTCAAGACCAGCCTGGCCAAAGTGGTGAAACCCATCTCTACTAAAAATCAAAAATTAGTCAGGCATGGTGGCGGATATCTGTAATCCCAGTTACTCGGGAGGCAGAGGCAGGAGAATAGCTTCAACCCAGGAGACAGAGACTGTAATGAGCTGAGATCACACCACTGCACTCCAGCCTGGATGACAGAGCTAGACTCTTTCTCAAAAAAAAAAAAAAAAAAAAGGCAAGAAGGAGGCTTTTATATGAAACAGCTAAGCACTACCACAAGAAATACAGGCAGATGTACAGACCTGAGACTCCAGTGGCTAGGATGGCAAGAAAAGCTGGTAGCTTCTACGTACCTGTAGAACCTAAATTGGCATTTCTCATCAGAATCAGAGGTATCAATGGTGTGGGCCCAATGGTCTGAAGCCTTCCCTTTGCCAAATCTTCAGTGGCACCTTTGTTAAACTGAAGAAGGCTTTAGTTAACATGATAAGGACCGTAAAAGCATATATTACATGGGAGTATCCAAACCTGAGGTCAGTAAATGAACTGATCTACAAGCATGGTTATGGTAAAATCAGTAAGAAGCAAATTGCCTTCACAAACAACACTTCGATTGCTTGATCTCTCAGTAAATATGGCATCATCTGCATGCAAGATCAGATTCATGAGATCTATACTGTTGGAAAACACTTCAAAGAAACAAACAACTTCCTGTGGCCCTTCAAATGATCTCCATGAGGTGAAATGATGAGAAATACCACCCACTTGGTAGAAGGTGGAGATGCTGGCAACAGGGAAGACCAGATAAACAGGCATATCAGAAGGATGAACTAAGGTAACCACTGTGATTATTTTTGTAATTGGTCAGTTAATAAACAGTGACTGGTTTCAAATTGAAAAAAAATCTATTGTAGTTCTATACATCACTACAAAAAGTCAAAAAATGAAATTTTAAAATAAGATGCCACTTACAATAACATACAAAATACCAAGTTCCTAGAAGCAAATCTAACAAAACATGTAAAAAGACCAATACAAAGGCTAAGCACGGTGGCTTACGCCTATAATCTCAGTGCTTTGGGAAGCCAAGGCAAGCGGATCACTTGAGCCCAGGAGTTCAAGACCAACCTTAGCAATGTAGTGAGACCTGTCTCTATATAAAAATTTTTAAAAATTAGTTGGGCACAGCTGCACACACCTGTAGTCCCAGCTACTTGGGAGGCTGAGGCACAAAGATCACTCAAACCTGGAAGGCAGAGGTTATTGTAAGCCATGATTCAGCCACTGCACTCCATCTAGCCTGGGTGACACAGCCAGAGCTTGTCTCAAAAAAAAAAAAAAAAAGAAAAAAAGAAAAAAAAAAGACCAATACAAATTTAAAAAAAGCACAAAACCTGACTGAAAGAAATTAAAGATCTGGCCGGGCGCAGTGGCTCACATCTGTAATCCCAGCACTTTTGGAGGCCCAGGCTGGTGGATCATCTGCGGTCAGGAATTCAAGACCAGCCTGGCCAACATGGTAAAGCCTCATCTCTACTAAAAATACAAAAGATTAGCCGGGTGTGGCAGTGGACGCCTGTAATCCCAGCTACTTGGGAGGCTGAGGCAGGAGAATCGCCTGAACCCAGGAGGTGGAGGTTGTAGTCAGCCAACATCATGCCACAGCACTCCAGCCTAGGCAATAAGAGCAAAACTTCGTCTCAAAGAAAAAAGAAATTAAAGATCTAAATAAATGGAGAAAGATACCATATTCATGGATTTAAAGACTTAATATAAAACTATTAATTATCTCCCAACTCATCCATGGATTCAAAGCAACACAATTAAAATCCTGACAGGTTTGTTTCTGTGTTTGGCTTTGGCAGGCTTGTTTTAGAATTTATACTGAAAGATAAAGAGCCAAGAATAACCAAGACACCCTTGAAGACTAACACCATGGCAAAACTTGCTAGACCCACTACATGTGAAACTTTTTTTTTTTTTGAGACACAGTATCACTCTGTCACCCGGCTGTAGTGCAGCGGCTCGATCTCGGCTCACTGCAACTTCTGCCGCCCTGGTTCAAGTGATTCTCCTGCCTCAGCCTCCCGAGCAGCTGGGATTACAGGCACCTGCCACCACGCCCAGCTAAATTTTTCTGTAGTTTTAGTAGAGAAGCGGTTTCACCTTGTTGGCCACGCTGTTCTCAAACTCCTGACCTCGTGATCTGCCCTCCTCAGCCTCCCAAAGTGCTGGGATTACAGGCGTGAGCCACCGTATCTGGCCTACATGTGAAACTTGATTACAAATCTGTAGTGATTAAGGCCGTATAGTAATGAGAGCAAGGATACACAAATGGATCAACATAATACAGAGTTCAGGAGCAGACATATCTAAACACTGGAATTATTTTCCAAAGGTGGCAGAATAGTAGGAAAAGACTGATCTTTTCAATAAATGGTCTGAAACAATGAGTTATTCTTATGAAAAAAAATAAAATTTGACCTCTGCCTCACAGTCTACACAAAAATCAATTCCATGTAGAATATGGACTTATGTATAAAAGAAAATTAGGAAATAAACAACATACCCTAAATAACAAATGGGCCAAACAAACCAAAAATAAAATTAGAAAATACTTCGAGATAAATGAAAGATACAATATAACAAAACTTACGGGATGCAGTTAAAGCAGTGCTTAGAGGAAATTTTATAGTTGTAAATGCCTATATTTAAAAAAGAAAATAAGAAAGACCACAAATTAATAACCTAATTGTAAAAAAAAGAGAAAACTAAACATAAAGCAAACAGAGGAAGGGAAAAATAAAGATTAGAGCAGAAATCAATTAAACAGACAAGAGAATGGAGAAAATCAATGAAACCAAAACCTGGTTCCTTGAAAAGATTAAGAAAACTTTTAGCTAGATTGACCAAGAAAAAAACAACAAACTCAATTTATTAAAATCAGAAATGAAAGAAGGAACAATACTACTGACCTTAGAGAAATAAAAAGGATTACAGAAGAATACTGTGAACAAGTATAGGCCAATATATTAGATGATTGAAGTGAAAGGGATAAATTCCTAGAAAGACATAAACTATCAGAACTGACTCAAGAAGAAATACTATTAATAGACATACAACATGGATCGATGTGCACAGACTGACTTAATGTCATTAAGATAGTATTAAGCCCCAAACTGATCTTTAGAGTCAATGCAATCCCTAAAGAAAGAAATTAGATTAATAATTTAAAAACTGCACTGAAATAAAAAGCCCAGGCCCAGATGGCTTCACTGCTTAATTATACCACTTAAAGAAGAGTTAATACCAATTCTTCACAAACTCTTCCAAAACACAGAAGACGAACTTTTCCCCTTATACTATGTGGCCAGTATTACCCCAATACCAAAACCAAAAAAAAAAAAAAAAAAAAAAATTACAAGAGAAGAAAATGACCAATATCTTTTTTGAATATGGACACAAAATCCTCCAAAAAGTTCTTAGCAAATGGAATCCTGTAATACATTAAAAAGATTATTCACGATGACCAAGTGAGATTTATTCCAGGAATACAAGGGCGGTTTAACATTCAAAAATCAATTAATATAATATACCATATCAATAGAATAAAAACAAAAAACTAAATGATCATCTCAATAGCTACAGAAAAAACAGTTCCATTTAACATCCTTTCATGATAAAAACATTCTGAAGTTCCCCTACTTGAGAAAGAACATTTACAAAAAACCCACAACTAACATCATACTTAACAGTGAAATACTGGATGATTTCCACCTATGATCAGGAACAAGACAAGGATATCTGCTCTCAGTACTTCTATTCAACATTGTACTGAAGGTTCTTGTCAGGCCTCTGAGTTGCCCAAGCCAAGCCATCACATCCCCTGTGACTTGGACGTTTGCCCAGATGGCCTGAAGTAACTGAAGAATCACAAAAGAAGTGAAAATGCCCTGCCCCGCCTTAACCGATGACATTCCACCACAAAAGAAGTGAAAATGGCCTGTCCTTGGCTTAAGTGATGACATTACCTAGTGAAAGTCCTTTTCTGGCCTCATCCTGGCTCAAAAAGCTCCCCCACTGAGCATCTTGTAACCCCCACTCCTGCCCGCCAGAGAACAACCCCCCTTTGACTGTAATTTTCCTTTACCTACCCAAATCTTATAAAACGGCTCCACCCTTATCTCCCTTCCCTGACTCTTTTTGGACTCAGCCCGCCTGCAAAGCTTTATTGCTCACACAAAGCCTGTTTGGTGGTCTCTTCACACGGACGCGCATGACAGTTCTAGCCAGGGCAATTAGACGAGAAAAAGAAAGAAGAGGCATCCAGACTGGAAAGGTAGTAGTAAAACTATCCTGATTCACAAATTAATCTTATGGAAAATCCTCCCGAAAATCTGCAAAAAAGCTAATAAATGAGTTCAGCAAGGTTTCAGGATACACTCAATACAAAAATCAGTAGTATTTCTATTCTCTTGCAATGAACAATTCAAAAATGAAATTAAGGAAACAAGTTAATTTACAATAGCATCAAAAATAATAAAATAGTAATAAATTTAACAAAAGAAATGGAAAACTTGCCCCATAAAAACCACCAAATATTGTTGAAAGAAATTTAAAAACACCTAAATAAATGGAAAAATATTCCATGTGAATGGATTTAAAGACTTAACGTTATTAAGAGAGCATTAATCCCCAAACTAATCTTTAATGCAATCCCTATCAGAATCCAATCTAGGTTCTCTGCTGGAATTGATAAGCTGATTCTAAAATTCATATTGAATTGCAAGAGATCAGAGTAACCAAAACAAGCTTGGAAAACAAGCAACAAATTAGGAGGCCTCATACTTCCTGATTTCAAAACTTGTTACAAGTAAGGTAGTGTAGTATTAATATAAGGATAGACATATAGACCAATGGAAGAGAACTGAGTCCAGAAGAAATGAATCCATTTGTCTATGGTAAACAGATTTTCAACAAGGGTGCCAAGACCATTCAAAGGATGAAAGAATAGTCTCTTCAACAAATGGTGCTGAAATAATTGGATATTCACATGCAAAAGAATCAAGTTGGACTTTTACCTCATGACATTTACAAATGTTAATTCAAAATGGATCAGAGACCTAAAAGCTAAGATTATAAAACTCTTAGTGGAAAAACCAGGGGAAAATCTTCATGGCCCGGGACTCGGCAATGGAATCTTAGATATAACAACAAAAGCACAAGAAACAAAAGGCAAAAAAAAAAAAAAAAAAAAGAGATAACTTTGACTTCATCAAAATTAAAAACTTTTCTGCTTCAAAAAAAACACTATTAAGAAAATGAGCCGGGCGCGGTGGCTCACGCCTGTAATCCCAGCACTTTGGGAGACCGAGGCAGGCGGATCACGAGGTCAGGAGATCGAGACCATCCTGGCTAACAC
>NW_012115154.1:7297499-7298062 GCF_000951035.1 Colobus angolensis palliatus | reverse complement strand
ATTTCAAAAATGGGCAAAGAATAAACATTTCTACAAAAACGATATGCAAATGGCCAACAGGCACATGAAAAAATGCTCAACATCATTAGTCGTCAGGGAAATGCAAATAGAAACCACAAGATTCCGCTTCACACCACTAGAATGGATGGCTAGAGTCAAAAAGTCAGCTGATAACAACTGTTGGCAAGAACGCAAAGAAATCAAAATGCTTATAAACTGCTGGTGGGAATGTAAAATGGTGCGGTTACTTTAGAACACTCTGGCAGTTCCCCAGACAATTAAATATAGAGTTACTATATGACCCAGCGATTCCACTCCTAGGTATAAACCCGAGAGGACTGAAAACATACATACAAACAAAAACTTACACAAAAAGTATAATGTTTATAGAAGCAGCATTCATAATAGGCAAAAGGTGGAAACAATACAAGTGTCTATCAACTGATGAATGGAAAAAACTAAAAAAGGTACATTTGGCCGGGCGCGGTGGCTCAAGCCTGTAATCCCAGCACTTTGGGAGGCCGAGACGGGCGGATCACGAGGTCAGGAGATCGAGACCATCC
>NW_012115154.1:7293456-7296522 GCF_000951035.1 Colobus angolensis palliatus | reverse complement strand
TCGTGCCTGGCCACCATTTCTTTTTGAGATAATGAAATGTCCTAAGATTGACTGTGGTGATGGTTGCACTTAAGTTGTGACTATACTAAAAAACCAATTGTACACTTTAAAAGAGTGAATTGTATGATATGTTAATTATATCTCAATAAAGCCATATATAAATAAAACTATAAATTGAAGATGTAGGTCATCATATCTACGTTAGAATGAAAGTGACCTTTCCAAAAACATGACACCAATGTTAGAAACCATGTAAGAAATATTTCACGTGAAACACATCCTTTATGTTCTGTTCTATTTAAAATACGTATTAGGGTTTTGTCTTTTCTAATTTACTAATCTTTGTCTTTTAACTGGAAAACTTAATCCTTTAAAATATATTGTAATTACAGAAAATTTGTGCTTACAAAGTAAAATAGGCTATCAGAAGATAATATCAGAATTGATTGGGCACAGTTGCTCATGCCTATAATTCCAGAGCTTCGGGTGCCCAAGGTGGATTAGTTGAGGCCAGAAGTTTGAGACCAGCCTGGGCAACATAACAAGACCCCATCTCTACAGAAAATTTTTAAATTGGCCAGGCATGGTGGTGCATGTCTGTAGTCCCAGCTACTTGGGAGGCTGAGGCAAAAGGATCACTTGAGCCCAGGAGTTTGAGGCTGCAATGAGCTATGATTGTGCTACTGCACAGCCTTGGTGACACAGTGAGACACTGTCTCTAAATAAATAAGTAGATACAGTTTTTAAAAAGATGGTATCAGAAAATATAATCTTGAGCTAGGAAATGCTTTCTTTTTTCTTTTCTTTTTTTTTTTTTTTGAGATGGAGTCTTGCTCTTGTTGCCCAGGCTGGAGTGCAGTGGCGCAATCTTGGCTTACTGCAACCTCTGCCTCCTGGGTTCAAGCAATTCTCCTGCCTCAGCCTCCCAAGTAGCTGGGATTACAGGCATGTGCCACTATGCCCAGCTAATTTTGTATTTTTAGTAGAGATGGGGTTGCATCATGTTGGTCAGGCTGGTCTCGAATTCCTGACCTCAGGTGATCCACCCACCTTGGCCTCCCAAGGTGCTGGGATTACTGGTGTGAGCCACTGTGCCTGACCAGAAATGGTTTCTTAAACAAGATACAGAAAGCACTAAACATAAAGAAAAGTTCAATGTGACTATGTTTCAGTCTATAAAATCTTTAATAATTACAAATATTTACTGAGAGTTTACTATGTATATCAAGTTAAGGACTTTACATACCTCATACCATTTAATCTTCACAAGAACCTACGATGAGTCAATACCATTATTTTCCCTGTTTCACAGATGATGCTTAAGGAGGTTAAGTATTTCACCTGAAGTCACATAGCAACCATGCCAGGGTTGAAATTTGGGTCTATCTGATTCCAAGTCCAAACTCATAATCACTACCCTAGAGGCCATGCCAGTTTTGGGGGAAAAGTTCTTCGACTCTTCAGTCTCTAAAACCAGCAGCTTTCTCCTCTTTTATTTTATTTTTTTAAACCAGTATCTTACATTCAATGTTTCCATTTTTTCATCATCTACTTGCCATCCCTTCTGCCATACCCTTTATGAGAATTTCCAATCTGGGTTGTTACTCACTCACTCCTGATCTCCTTGCAACCTAGTTTCAAGCTCCAGTAATAATGATATCCTAATCAGATAAGGAAATGTAGGAAACTCTAATTAAAACGGCCTTTTCTCAGTCTTCATTTCTACTGACTTTTTGTACCTCCTCCTTCTTTAAATGTGATTCTCCTTAATTTGTGAGTCATACTTTTAATTTCTCATTCAACAAGTAAGTAGTTGGCATCAACTTTGTGCAAGCATTGTGCCCAGTCCTGGGAAACAAATGTCAAAAGACACAGTCTCAACCATCAATGAGCTTGTTTAGATTGAAGGTAAGTAGGCAACTAACAAATAGTAAGCAGAATGGAGACATTTTGTGTGTGTGTATTGCAGTATATTTTAGTGGTTAAGTCTATGTTGGAGTCAGACAAAAGTTTGAGATCTGAATTTGCCACTTGTTACGTTAGTCACGTAAGCATGAACAAGTTACTCAAAGTACTTTAAGAATTAAGTCGGGGCCGGGCGCGGTGGCTCAAGCCTGTAATCCCAGCACTTTGGGAGGCCAAGATGGGTGGATCACGAGGTCAGGAGATCGAGACCATCCTGGCTAACATGGTGAAACCCCGTCTCTACTAAAAAATACAAAAAACTAGCTGGGCGAGTGGCGGGCGCCTGTAGTCCCAGCTTGCTCGGGAGGCTGAGGCAGGAGAATGGCGTAAAGCCCGGACGCGGAGCTTGCAGTGAGCTGAGATTTGGCCACTACACTCCAGCCTGGGTGACAGAGCAAGACTCCGTCTAAAAAAAAAAAAAAAAAAAAAAGAATTAAGTCAATCATTATAAATTATTTCCTGTTTACTTTAGAAAAGCAGGATGCTATTGGTATTTGTGAGAGACTAAACAATGTAATATAGACCCCATTATACAAGTTAGAAGAATGCCTGAATTTAAATAGTTTATTAAAATTATAATAATTAAACATAAACTCTATTTTATTGCTACCAAAAAAAGTTCTTCAAGTACATTTAACATAGCCTTCTACTGCTGGACTACATTATAAAATCAATATATAAACTACATTGACACAATGTCAAAGGAAAAAGCTTGCATTTTGGGGTTAGAAGTACACTCTGATGTCCTAACTTGGATAATTCTAGGTGTATCCTATAGATAGGATATTGAGTAACCATACTAGACTATGGAAAAGAGATATACAGACAAACTGTAAACATTTAATAAATTGGACCATACACCAAAATTGGTAAATTTCCCCAAGACTGACTCTTGCTCTGTTGCCCAGGCTGGAGTGCAGTGGCGCAATCTCGGCTCATTGCAACCTCCTCCTCCCAGGTTCAAGCGATTCTCTAGAAAGGCAAGAATGTATTTATTTTTTATTTTTTTTTATTTTTTATTTTTTTTGAGACGGAGTCTCGCTCTGTTGACCGGGCTGGAGTGCAGTGGCCGGATCTCAGCTCACTGCAAGCTCCGCCTCC
>NW_012115154.1:7291247-7292733 GCF_000951035.1 Colobus angolensis palliatus | reverse complement strand
CCGTCTCAAAAAAAAAAAAAAAAAAAAAGATACCAGATTGCAAATCCAGTCTATTACTAAACTGCTGATGCTGGAAACAAGCCAATTAGGCAGACTTGGGGGACTCTTTAGTTGAAATGACCATTATCCCAAGAATGTATTTTATTTAATATATATGTATATACTATGTGCTCAAGTGTATACTAAGCAATTCAATTTGGAGAGCAAGGGTAGGATTTTTAAAGTTTGACACATGCAGAAATTTTACATTTAAATTTTGGTGTCTTCTGACATCAACTAAAGTAATAACCATGTTAAATTATCTATTTATATCCATATATTTGTATATAGATACAGTGCAGAACATATTATCTATTCTATATCTATGTATCTACCTATATCGATATATTGTATATGTATATATGTGTATATGTTAAATAAAATTATGTTATTAAAATGTTAGTAAAGTTACATGTTATTTAAAACATGTTAAATGAAATAAGAGGAGGTAACAACCTATGGCCTCCTGCGTTTTCTCGGTTTCCTATAAAATGAGAACTACAATAGCCTCTTGTCAGGGAAATTAAATAATAGCTTTAAAGTGTTCTGCATGGTGCCTACAAGTTAGCCAATTTCTAAGTATTTATAAAACGTCCACCATTTTTGCCTCTTGGGCTAACCTTAAAAAAGAAGTTGACGTGTACCAAGCAGAGAAAAGGAAATCATTCCAGGAGGGAGAATGCTGCACACGAAGCTATGGTGGTAAGAGAATATGGCCTGTGGAACAAATTCAGTGGTTGAACTGAAGATAATAAGACTGACTAAAAGCAGGAACACTATTTTTTTTTTTTTTTTTTTTTGAGACGGAGTCTCACTCTGTCGCCCAAGCTGGAGTGCAGTGGCCAGATCTCAGCTCACTGCAAGCTCCGCCTTCCGGGTTCACGCCATTCTCCTGCCTCAGCCTCCCGAGTAGCTGGGACTACAGGCGCCCGCCACCTCGCCCGGCTAGTTTTTTGTATTTTTAGTAGCGATGGGGTTTCACCATGTTAGCCAGGATGGTCTTGATATCCTGACCTTGTGATCCGCCCGCCTCGGCCTCCCAAAGTGCTGGGATTACAGGCTTGAGCCACCGCGCCCGGCCAGGAACACTATTTAAAGGGCCAAAATAAGAGGTGAGAAACTCCTGGATTAGAATAGTAGCCAAGGAGAAGAAGAGATAGATAAAAGAGCTATCTAGGATGTATAGCTGATAGGAACTAAGGGATGATTACATGGAGATGAAGAAGAGAGCAACAGATATGCCAGGTTTCTAATGTGGTTTACTGGATGTATGTTGGTGACATTCAATCGCAGAGCCACACACATATTTTAGAGGAAGAAGCTGATGCATTTGTTTTTTGTTTTTTGTTTTGTTTTTTTTTTTGAGACGGAGTCTCGCTCTGCCGCCCAGACTGGAGTGCAGTGGCCGGATCTCAGCTCACTGCAAGCTCCGCCTCCTGGGTTTAGG
>NW_012115154.1:7280572-7291149 GCF_000951035.1 Colobus angolensis palliatus | reverse complement strand
CGCCCGGCCGTTTTTTGTTTTTTTTTTGAGACAGAGTCTCACTCTGTCGCCTAGGCTGGAGTGCAGTGGCTCAATCTCGGCTCACTGCAACCTCTGCCCACCCCCTACCCCCCGAGTAGCTGGGATTACAGGCATGCGCCACCACACCTGGCTAATTTTTTGTATTTTTAGTAGAGATGGGGCCATGTTGGCTAGGCTGGTCTCAAACTCCTGGCCTCAAGTGACCTGCCTGCCTCTGCCTCCCAAAGTGCTCGGATTACAGGCATGAGGCACAGTGCCTGGCCAGAAGCATTTGGTTTTAAACATAAACATTTGGTTTTAAATGTAAGGCATCTCAGTAAAATCATCTACAATTTAATGGACATAACACACAGAATTCAGAAGTCAACATTCTTTTTAGAATATCTAATAAACATATAATTATGTTCTTATAGAATCACACTGGCAATGACAAAGGGATATTAATCAAGACTTACAGATAGTAGAGTTTCATGAATAACTTGGAAAGTATAAAGTAATTCAAATTGGAATGAAGTACATTAAAAACACACTTCCATCAATACCTCAGCTGCTCTGCCGTTGTAAAGGCGAAAATGATTACAGGCTTTAAGATTGAGTGCGATGGTACTATCAGGAATTTGCTGAAGGTAAACAGCCAAAACTTCTTGAGACACATCATAGTAATCCAACTTGTAGTAGCAGAGGGCCACGTAAACATTGAGGGCAAGGTATTCCCTATTAGATGAAATAATTAGGGTTAACCATTTAAGTCTACTTCACAGAAATGTCAAATTACAAAGCTCAAACGGACAAGGCAAAGAGGACAGTTCATGAATCTGCCTTAGGAAGAAAGAGGGTAAGATATAACCAGTATAATTATTTCCTTTTTGCATTGCAATATTTGGGTGTTTTGATATAAGTAGAGTGAAGGATGACAACTAGAGAAGAAAGGGAAAGTTCATGCTGTTCATACTGAAAAACTAATATATGTGATAATTGAACATAAACACAAGTACACTCCACAGAGAAGACCAACAGACAAGACACGTAGGCTTGATGGCTGGAAATGGAAGCAAGTAGGAGGTAATGCAAAAGAAGATGGAAGGAAGGGGGATGAGATATTTTTGGGAAGGGAGAGAGAGGCCAAGTGTTTAGTGACAAAGTTGGAATGTAAATTCTTAAGAATGGTTCGTATCTAATTTTGTCAGCAAATTACCTACAATGTAACTATAACACTAAGTTTGATACATCTATACCATACATTTCAACAGGGGTAATATCAATATCACCCCCAAAGGGGAAAAATTGGTTCTTATGGGAGGATGAAAAAATCATATTCATTTAATATGTAAAGCACAGTTATACATATAGTACATACATGGATATATATTAATATATATATATCAGTATATTAAAATTTCATGGGAGGGCAATTGGGGGAAGAGTCTTTTAGAAGGGTGAAAATGCAAAAAAAGGTAGAGAAAGCCTGATTTAGACAATATCTAATTCTTAATCTCACCAAATTATCAACTAAACAGATTTGAATGCATGGTGGTACTAGATCCAAAGGACACTAGATTCTCAAACTAGTTACAGAAGAAACTAAAAAAATGAAAAAAATGTAGAGTAGGCATAAAAGGACACAGACCTGTTATCTAGCAATATTCGCTTATATATATCAATAGCTTCTTGGTAGTGAGATCGCATATAGTGGATTGAGGCCAAACTGAGTTGATCTTCTGTGACATCCTGAAGATTTTGATGAAAGCTCATCAATTTTTTCTCATCATTAAACTAAAATTGTGAGAGTGGAAAAGACATGTAAAGATTCACATTAGTGTTGCTAGAGAAATCAATATCTATGTGATAGAGATTTTAACTCTTCCTTCTGTAGCCATTGTGTCTCTCTTCTTCCTATTTCCCTTAGGTTCCTTATCTTCTATTTCATTTCCTCTGCAAAGAAAGAATGCAAGGCCGGGCGCGGTGGCTCAAGCCTGTAATCCCAGCACTTTGGGAGGCCGAGAAGGGTGGATCACAAGGTCAGGAGATCGAGACCATCCTGGCTAACACGGTGAAACCCCGTCTCTACTAAAAATACAAAAAATAGCCGGGCGAGGTGGCGGGCACCTGTAGTCCCAGCTGCTTGGGAGGCTGAGGCAGGAGAATGGCGTGAACCCGGGAGGCAGAGATTGCAGTGAGCTGAGATCCGGCCACTACACTCCAGCCTGGGCGACAGAGCGAGACTCCGTCTCAAAAAAAAGAAAGAATGCAAATAGCCTCGGGAGGCATAGCTTGACAACCACAGTGGAAAGCCCTTAGGTTATAGTTAGTATTATTTGACCCCTCCCCTTATCTTTTCTTTATATTTTCTCCCTTTCCTTTTATTTTCCATCTAGTCTCTTTACTAACACCTGGTAACATTTTTAATCTGTTTTTTTTTTGAGATGGAGTCTTGCCCTGTCCCCCAGGCTGGAGTGCAATGGCACAATCTCGGCTCACTGAAACCTCTGCCTCCTGGGTTCAAGCAATTCTCCAGCCTCAGCCTCCCGAGTCACTGGGATTACAGGTGCATGCCACCACACCTGGCTAAGTTTTTGTATCTTTAATAGAGATGGGGTTTCACCATGTTGGCCAGGCTAGTCTTGAACTCCTGACCTTGTGATTGGCCCGCCTTGGCCTCCCAAAGTGCTGGGATTACAGGCGTGAGCCACTGTGCCTAGCCAATCTGTTCTTTCATATCTCATTCTGCTTGGTAGACAATAGGGAATCAAAATGTACTTCTCATCATGTAACTTAGTGAATTCAATTTTTAATTTCCTGCTCAACATTTTTTCATCCTTTCTTCAGTTACCATACATTGTTGTTGTTTGAGATTGTCAGAATTCTATTCCAACCTTATAATGCTTATTTTGTTAGATGGCTGCTGCAAATATTAGTTGCCTTTTGTTTATATATATTGTGCAGAACAGATATATTTTTGACAGTGACCCTTAATATGTAGATTGCTCACTACTGCCTGATACAGAGAATGACTTATTAGCTTAAAAATTTTGTAAAGAATTGTATTCTGTAGACTATCTAGTTACATGGAAAAATGTTTATGATACACTTTTAAGTGAAAAGCCTGGTTATAAAACAGAATATATACTATGATCCAAATTTGGCAATATAAATATACATATATATATACACACACATAAAAATACAAATTTTTTATAGACTGGAAGAAAAGAGAGTAAAATATTACAGTGTTAGCTTTAAGTGGCAGTCTTACAGGAAATCTTGATTTTTGTGTGTATTTTGTTATTTCCTAAAAGTACTATGATAAACGTATTATTTTTGTAATCAGAAGAAAAACACAGTAAAATATATTTATTTAAATTCAATCAAAGACTTTCACTACCAAATAATATTAGAGAAGCTTGTAGTATGCAGTGCTGCCACCAAGAACACCTAGAAAATCTTAAAAACTACTGAAAAATCTGTGTAAGAAGGGCCGGGGCAATGGCTCACGCCTGTAATCCCAGCACTCTGAGAGGCTGAGGTGAGCAGATCACTTGAGCTCAGGTACGTGAGACCAGCCTGGGCAACATGGCGAAACCCTGTCTCTACAAAAATTAGCTGGACATGGTGGTGCACACTTGTAATCTCAATTACTTGGGAGGCTGAGGCACAAGGATTGCTCGAGCCTGGGAGGCAGAGGTTATAGTAAGCTGAGATGGCGCCATTGCACTCCAGCCTGGGTGACTGGGAGTGAAATCCTGTCTCAAAAAAACAACAAAAAAAAATCTGTGTGAAGGGTTCATAGAGCTACCAAGTGAGTGAAGACTTGAGATACCAAGATCCCAAGCAGAACAAAAGTGCAAAGAGGTGATTCTGATATTTAGTACCATTTTTTTCTCTAATGGTACCTACCAATTCTCAATTGGTGGCTGAGTTGCTGAAAACTAAGTAGAGCTTCAAGAAGTCTTATGGGCTTAATGGACAAAAAAAAAATAGAGATTGGGGCCCACCAAGTTATCAGTTGGGACCCCTGGAAAGCTACCCTAGAAACAGAGGTAAAATGGAAATAGACTAGCTTTAAATCATTGTAATCTCTGACAGGTATCGGTTGATTTGCCCCTTTTCTATGTGCTTGCCGGAAGTAAAAGTAAATTCTAAATCCTCTCTGGAAGAAGACAAAATCATCCAGATACTCAAATTATCTCTATATATTTTAATATACAATAGCCAGCATTAAACACAATATTGCCAAGCAAACCAGGAGATAAGAACATTTGACTGAAAACCAAGAAACAGCTGTCCAGAGATACACTATAGGAATTACTAGACATGGATTTTAAAAATAACTGTTATTAATATGTTTAAGAAATTAA
Source organism: Colobus angolensis palliatus (assembly GCF_000951035.1). Lineage (NCBI taxonomy): Eukaryota > Metazoa > Chordata > Mammalia > Primates > Cercopithecidae > Colobus > Colobus angolensis. The sequence continues at coordinate 7,286,773 of NW_012115154.1, read as the reverse complement.
ATTAAAAATTAGGAAATTTTAACTGGAAATTAGAAATTTAAAAAGTAATAAAATGTGATTTCTAAAAATAATACAATAACTGAAATGAAGAACAAAATAGATAAATGGAATAGCTGATTAGACAGCTGAAGAATGATGATGAGTAAAATAAATTTCTGCAGGAAATTTATAGAAAATGTGACAAAATGTTTACATGTGATACAAATTAAAGGTCTACATACCTACATGTTACTGGGAGCCTAAAAGGAAAGAAGAGTATAGAGTAGAAGCAAAATTTGAAGTAATAATGACCAAGGATTTTTTTAATTAAAAAAAGAAAAAACCTCGAGCAAGCACTATGAACCTGATGCAGTGTAATACAAAGAAAACCATATCTGGGAATACGATAGGAAAAGTGCTAATAACAAAAACCAACGTATAAATCTTAAACATGATCAGAAAAAACCATCTTCACAGGAGCAACAGTAAGACTGATGGCTAACGTCTCAGCAGAGACAAGGTCCTAGGAAGCAATAAAGCAACATCTTCGAAATGCTAAGCAAAAATAATTACCTACCTAGAACTCTACACTGAGAAAAAAATGCTTTAAAAAAGATAGTCAAATAAAAATATGTTTAGACAAAAACTGAGAGAATTCATCACCACTAAAGCAAATATTAAAGGAAATTCCTCACATGGAAAATGATTTTAGATAGGAGCACAAACATGCAAGAAGAAATGGAGAGCAATGGAAAGGATAAATATGGCTAATAATAAATGAATATTCACTGCATAAAACAGTAATAAAACAGTCTTATGGGATTAGAAACATATAGACACTTAAAATATATTTCAAATTTGTACATAAGATGGAGAGTAAATGAGTTTAAATGATCTAAGGTCCTTTAATTTTCTAGAAATTGGTAAAAGTACTAATTAATATCAAACTTTTTAGTATGCAAAAGACACATGGTAACTGCTAAAATAATGTTAAGAATGTACATAACTAGCAAGCCAATTGAGGAGAAATATATAGTTTTAAAAATCAATCCAAAAAAAGACAAGAAAGGAGAGAAAAAGGAACATAGACCACATGGACCAGCTGGGCAAACAGAGAACTAATAACAGAATGGTAGTTACAAAGCTAACCGTTATTTGTAAATACGTTAAGTAAATGGATTATATACTAGAGGTTTTTTTTAAATAAAGATTTTAGGCCGGGCGCGGTGGCTCAAGCCTGTAATCCCAGCACTTTGGGAGGCCGAGACGGGCGGATCATGAGGTCAGGAGATCGAGACCATCCTGGCTAACACGGTGAAACCCTGTCTCTACTAAAAAAATACAAAAAACTAGCCCCGGGAGGCGGAGCTTGCAGTGAGCTGAGATCCGGCCACTGCACTCCAGCCTGGGCGACAGAGCGAGACTCTGTCTCAAAAAAAAAAAAAAAGGATTTTAACTGGATTTTAAAACCCACAAAACTCATTTATATGCTGTTTATAAGAGTCACCTTAAATTTAAGGACATGGAAAGGTAGAAAGTAAAAGAATAGATGAGAGATATAATAGGCAAATGCTACCAAAAGAGCTAGTATAGCTTACAAATATGACAAAGAGAAATCTTTTAGAGATGAGAGCTATTTCATGATAATATATGTTTTAGTCTACTAGGAAGACACTATTGCTAGACAGTCTACTAGCAATTCTAAGTTTGTGTGCACTTAATGACAGTCTGAAAAACATGTAAAGCAAAACTAAAAAGAAAAAGAGACAAAGTGACAATTGTGATGTGGAATTTCTAAATGTACCAAAAATAATTATTTTCATATAATGCCTGTGGATGATTAAACTTTCTGTAAAACAACTTAACAATATCAATTAAAAGTTTTAAAGTTGCTCATACCCAATAGGTATGTCCATTTCTAGGATGTTCAGAATGACATTTTTATAAATTTTTAAAATTATAAATAATCTAAAAGTCAAATAACTAGGAAACATTGAATAAATAATGGCACATATAAGGCATTTGGTGGAATGCTATAAAACAATTTTTTAAATAAATTAAAAAATAATTTTATCATTATCAAAATAATTACCATACAGCAATTCTGAAAAGTGTGTATTTATTTCTAGGAGTCAGGACAAGGTGATTTTGAGTCTGTTTCCTAAGAGATAATAGGATAGTTGACACAAATTAAACTTCTTTTTTTTTCTGAGACAGAGTCTCGCTCTGTTGCCCAGGCTGGAGTGCAGTGACACGATCTAGGTTCACTGCAACCCCCGCCTCCTGGGTTCAACTGATTCTCCTGCCTCAGACTCCTCAGTAGCTGGTATTAAAGGAGTGCACCACCAAGCCTGACTAATTTTTTTTGTAATTTTAGTAGACTCACGGTTTCATCATGTTAGCCAAGCTGGTCTCGAACTCCTGACTTCAGGTGATCCACCCCACTTCAGCCTCCCAAAGTGCTGGGATTACAGGCGTGAGTGACCATGCCCAGTCTAAACTTCTTATATGACTGTTGCTTAAGGAGAAATAAAACCTAACATCTCTGAATAAATTCAGAGGGTAAAGAACATTGATAGAGGAGAATATCCTATACAATTAACAGTTATATTCCACTTGTTCTAGAAAACCATTAACAAGAATTTCTAATTAATTATCTCTCACTAGTGTTAGTAACAAGAAAGAAGAAAAATAAAAATATTTTTAAAACAAAAAAATATGAAATGAGAACATAAATACCTTGTGAGCCAAGTGGAAGAGGAGGCGGTTTTGGAGTCGACTTTTTGAAGCTGAAAAAAAAATCCAAGTTGCTTATTAAAGAACTCAATAGTCTAGCAGTCCCTTGTAGGAATGAAATGAGACTCGGACGAATCTTCCCAAATCCTTATTTATCTGATCTTAATATGTCTCTGCTAGAATACATACTGTTGGCCGGGCGTGGTGGCTAACGCCTGTAATCCCAGAACCGTGGGAGGCCAAGGTGGGCGGGATCATGAGGTCAGGAGATCGAGACCATCCTGGCTAACACGGTGAAGCCCCATCTCTATTAAAAAAAATACAAAAAACTAGCCAGGCGTGGTGCAGGGTGCCTGTAGTCCCAGCTGCTCGGGAGGCTGAGGCAGAAGAATGGCGTGAACCCGGGAGGCGGAGCTTGCAGTGAGCCGAGATCACGCCACTGCACTCCAGCCTGGGCAACAGAGACTCCGTCTCAAAAAAAAAAAAGAATACATATTGTTTGAGTCTGGTCTCCACCTGCAGTAGCAGAAACAGCATCAAGAACTAGAAGAGAAATGTTCTAAGATTCTGCTCTTCTCCACTGGTTGTTCTACCCGATCCTATTACGGTGATCCACAATACAATACTCCACATGCATGGTTATAGTAACAGCCCACCTCTGTGTTGTTCATATACCAAACCAAACAGTGGTAATAGACACCCATGGTCATCTCAGTGTGTGCATGAATCCACTCTCATTCACCTCTTAGTCCCAGTATTCTTTGTTAATTCCTTCTGGTATCTCCTTTTCCACAATTATACTGCCATATTTTCCTAAATACTAGCCCAGTCTCTATTCCACAGATTTTCTAGCATAATTATGTGCCATACTGAAACAGGCAGTCAAGCAAAAATGTTAACGGCTTTTAAGTTCCAAATCTCCTTTGCACTCTTGGAAAACTTTCTGATTCTGGATACCCGATTCTATCTCTTTTACAGAAAAAGTCATACTTCAATGTATAAGAAAGGAAAAAAGAAAAAATTATATGGAAATAAGAGATAGCTACCATGATCACATTATATGTGTCTAACACTGTTCTTAGCACAGATAAAGCCTAGAAATATAAGATAAAGTAAGTAACATAAAGGACCTAATAACTAAATTAGGAAAAACTACATTGGTACATATGAAATAATTTGGGTACAAATCAAGAAAGGCTTTGCTGGGCGTGGTGGCGGGCATTGTCTGCAGTTTCAGCTACTCAGGAGGCTGGGGCTAGAGGATGGCTTGAACCCAGGAGTTTGAAGCTATAGCATGCTATGCGCACACCTATGAAAAGCCACTGTACTCCAGCTTGGGCAACATAGTGAGACCATGTCTTTTAAAAAAAAAAAAGTGGGGGGAGGGATAGCATTAGGAGATATACCTAATGTAAATGATGAGTTAATGGGTGCAGCACACCAACATGGCACATGTATACATATGTAACAAGCCTGCACGTTCTGCACATGTACCCTAGAACTTAAAGTATTAAAAAAAAAAAAGGTCTTCAAGTTCCATGTCTGCCATGAATATGGGCTAAAATTCTTTATATGTATAAATTAATTCTACCTCAAATACATTCTTCCCTATCAAACATTACAGTGCCCACTTTCTCTGCATTTCCTTGAACTTAATTTGGTTCATCCTTTAATTAACTTTTTTTATTTTTTTGAGATGGAGTTTCACTCTTGTTGCCCAAACTGGAGTGCAATGGCTTGATCTCAGCTCACTGCAACCTCCGTCTCCCGGGTTCAAGCGATTCTCCTGCCTCAGCCTCCCAAGTAGCTGGGATTACAGGCATGCGCCACCACACCTGGTTAATTTTGTATTTTTAGTAGAGATAGGGTTTCTCCATGTTGGTCAGGCTGGTCTTCAACTCCCGACCTCAGGTGATCTGCCCGCCTTGGCCTCCCAAAGTGCTGGGATTACAGGTGTGAGCCACTGCGCCCAGCCATCTTTAACTTTTTCCACCATGTTTCCCTTTTATTCTTATTTTCAAATTTGAGTACAATTGTCCTGAGATGAATATCGTATGTAAGAAAGCAGAAGGGATGATTTCTGGATTCTTCAAACTGAAATTTCTGGGTTTCTCACTTAGAAACAGGAAAAGCAGGGCCAGGCGCGATGGCTCAAGCCTGTAATCCCAGCACTTTGGGAGGCCGAGATGGGTGGATCACGAGGTCAGGAGATCGAGACCATCCTGGCTAACACGGTGAAACCCCGTCTCTACTAAAAAATACAAAAAACTAGCCGGGCGAGGTGGCAGGCGCCTGTAGTCCCAGCTACTCCGGAGGCTGAGGTGAGAGAATGGCGTAAACCTGGGAGGCGGAGCTTGCAGTGAGCTGAGATCCGGCCACTGCACTCCAGCCTGGGCGACAGAGCGAGACTCCATCTCAAAAAGAAAAAAAGAAAAAAAGAAACAGGAAAAGCAGCCATAAAGTTCACAGCCATAAGAGCCTGAAAAAAACTATACCTAACTACCACTAACAGCATGCCCGTCCTCCCGTGATGGGGCCTAAGAAAGACACCTGGCCCTTTTTCTTTTGGCCTTCTGCTTTTTGGCTGTAGCCTGGTGGGGTGTAGCACTAACTCTCTTTAAACATCGTTACTCAAATCCAATATTCTTTGAGAACTAAAGCTATTTTTTTAGCTTTCTAATATCAATTTTTTTTTCTCAAGAGAAAAAGGAATACATTAAGTTTTAAAATCTTCAAAACGACTCTTCACTATGAATGAAGAATATCAGATATAAGAGCACCTTTACCTTTAAATCCAGCTGCTTCAGCTTGTTTATACATCCCAAGAAAGAAGTAGGTGCAAGCTAGGTTCACCCAGACTTCAGAATTACAATTTTCCTCTTTTGTAGCATTTTCGTATTCCTGAAATACATAGTAAGCAGTGATCTCGTTTTGGCAGCAAAGCAATTGATGGGCCATTCTTCCATAATGGAATAGGATTTCATACTGAGATTAAGTAACTTCACATTTAGGGAATCCTACATGCTCTGCAATTATTCTATACCTGAAAAGGTTAAATGCTGAAGCTAAAACTCAATCCTATATCTGCAGGGCTATTGTCCATATAATCTTATACTTGTGGTTTTTGTCCCCCAATTAATACTGATAGGGACTAACAAACAACAGAAACAAAAAGTAACTGAAACATTTTATTTCTGCTAACTTAAAAAGACATGCCCTTTAAGAAATTCACACGTTCGCTGGGCGCGGTGGCTCAAGTCTGTAATCTCAGCACTTTGGGAGGCCGAGATGGGCAGATCACCAGGTCAGGAGATCGAGACCATCCTGGCTAACACGGTGAAACCCAGTCTCCACTAAAAAATACAAAAAACTAGCCGGGCGAGGTGGCGGGCGCCTGTAGTTCCAGCTACTCGGGAGGCTAAGGCAGTATAATGGCGTAAACCCAGGAGGCGGAGCTTGCAGTGAGCTGAGATCCGGCCACTGCAC
>NW_012115154.1:7254354-7280218 GCF_000951035.1 Colobus angolensis palliatus | reverse complement strand
GTGTTAGCCAGGATGGTCTCGATCTCCTGACCTTGTGATCCACCCGTCTCGGCCTCCCAAAGTGCTGGGATTACAGGCTTGAGCCACCGCGCCCAGCCCCATATACTCTCACTTTTTATCAGTCTTTCCCAGGTGCCTTTATTTCATTTTCTTACTACATGTGGGTTGTTCTTTCTATCCTCCTATGCCTTTTACAAATACTGCCAGCCTCTATTCTGTCCTTTTCACATCTTCCCTTTCCCTTCACCAACTTTGTTCCTTTGTTCTTCATTTCGCCTCCTCATTACCTGTCCTCGAATATTTTCATTTTAGTTATGGAGGTTCTTCAAATTTGCTTAGATTACATCTTGGGAATGAGAATATGTAGGAAATGTGGCTGGGAGTGGTGGCTCACGCCTGTAATCCCAGCACTTTGGGAGACCGAGGTGGGCAGATCACAAGGTTAGGAGATCGAGACCATCCTGACCAACATGGTGAAACCCCATCTCTGCTAAAACACACAAAAAAATTAGCCGGGTGTGATGGCGCACACCCGTAGTCCCAGCTTCCCCGGGCGGGGGTGGTATGAAGCAGGGGAATCGCTTGAACCCAGGAGGCAGAGCTTGCAGTGAGCCGAGATCGCGCCACTGCACTCTAGCCTGGGCAACAGAGCAAGACTCCGTCTCAAAAAAAAAAAAAAAAAGAAAGTAAATCCATAATCCCACTGATTAATTATTGTAGATGGGTAGGGTTTACAATGACCAAGAAAAACAATTTCTCCAAAACAATTCTACTTGTAAAAATATAAATATAATCATTCCTATGTCTAAAAATAACCAAGCAAAGGAAAAGTGAAATTCTCTTGAGAGAAGACTCATGAAAGTTTTTATCAAAATGGCTTAATTTTCCTTTTCTGAAGATTTACTTAATAAATGCTAATACCAATATGTTGTACAATCTCATTAGTATGCATGTAAAAGTACAAAGTACACAAGATACATGTACATATACAGTAGCCCTCCTTTACCCACAGGGGATATGTTTAAAGATCCCTAGTAGATGCCTGAAATCTTGGATGGTACTGAATCCTATATATACTATGTTTTTTTCCTATACATACACACCTATGATAAAGTTTAATTTATAAGTTCAGCACAATAAGAGATTAACACCAATAATGGATAATAGAACTATAACAATATATGGTAATAAAAGTTATGAGGATGTGGTCTCTTTTGCTCTCTGTCTCTCAATATCTTATTATACTATCCTCACCTATTTTTAGACTGAGATTGACCTTGGGTAACTCAGATTGACCTCGGGAAGCAAAACCATAGACAAGGGGGAACTACTGTAATAGAACGTATTAACATATAGATAATTACTGAAGCCATAAATTTTTAAAAAGTCAGTGGTTGCCTTCATTAACAAGTATAATTGAGGAATGCAAATAGGTAACTTCTTTTTGTTTCCTTCTGCATTGTTTGAATTTTACCATGAACATGTATTATTATAATATAAAGTTTAATAACATTTTAAACACAGTTCTGTTTGGAAAAAACTTTTTTTACACTAACCTCCAGAGCTCTCTTGTAGTCACCCAGGTGAAAGGCACAATATCCAATCCACAAATTAGTATCCTCTTCTTCTTCTCCAACATGACGTTTGAACTTCAGGTTAAAAATGTATTTAAAAAGCATGAAAATTTGAATAGTAAACTCTCTGTTTAAAAAAAAATGCTATGTTGGGTTACTAACAAACAACAGGCAATCTAAGTATTAGAAGCATGACAATATGAGGTTTAATTAAACCTATACCTATAGGACAAGTATCTTCTAATTGTCATAGAAGTTTATATTTTCAAATATTTCACATTTGGCTTTCTGTATTTACTGATATTATACTCCAGAAAGCATTTGAGTTGCCTAACAATTCTGGGTGATATATAAAGAAGAGAATTATGTAAAATATTTAGAGCCAAATAACTGAAGGTTAGAGAGGCTGAACCATGAACTCAAGGCCACATGGCCAGTATGTGTGCTGTCAGGGACTTAAAGAAATGCCTGACTCCAAAGCTCATGTTGTCACCCTCTGTGCTCTACTGCATTTAACCTCCTGCTTCAGTCCCATTGCATTAGCACACACATTATATTTACTAATAGGTTGTAACCTTTCACTGAGGACAAGCCATTAAATCTTTCTATTACCCTTGAGCAGGCTAGCTTACCAGGTCTACAAGAGTTAAGGATGTTCAGAAGACTTGGCCTCACTTATGTCCATTGTGAACAAGTATTTATGAATTCCTCAGCCAACAAAAGAAAAGCCTTATTTTGGAGAAAGGACTGAGATCTTGACAGAGAATTCTGAATTTCCACGGTAAGATAAGATTTTTTTTTTTTCACTCTACAGGGTGATAAATCAAATAGTGAACCAACACATATTTACAGAGCATCACTATAGAACTTAAGGGGCCTCAGTCATTACAAGATGAAGACATCCCTTTGATACTTTCTTGTCTGGACTAAGAATTTACTCCTGTAGCTAACTCTACAACATTAGGAATCCTCCTTATACCAAATGCTATGAATTTGAGTATAGTGCCTTAATTCTGGAGATATTCTCATGTGAGGTCTCCCTGAATTCCCTGGAGCTACAGGAAAGCGCATGAGACTTCCTCACCCCAAACCATAGCAGTTTCCATTCCCATACAGCATGGTACTCCAACTAACTACCTAAGAATGTAAGCAAAGAGCAGAGCCTCCCTGCCAACTTAAAGGCAGTCTGGCCCTGTAGTCCCAGCATTTTGGGAGACCAGAAGCAGGAGCATCCCTTGAGCCCAGGAGTTCAAGACCAGCCTGGGCAACATGGTGAGACCCCCATCTCTACACACACACACAAATAGCCAATCAAATGAAAATTAGCCAGGCATAGTGGCACATGCCTGTAGTCTCAGCTACTTGGAGGCTGAGGTGGAAGACTGGTGTGAGCCCTGGGAGGTTGAGGCTGCAGTGAGCCACCACCACGCCACTGCATTCCAGCCTGGGTGACAGAATGAGACCCTGTCTCAAAAATAAAATAAAATAAAGGCAACCTGGTGTTATACAATAAGGAAAATGTGGTCACTGTCTTAGAGAAAAAAGAGGGAAACAGACTGACAAAAATAGATATATAGCACTCAGTCCACTGATTCACAGAATTAGAAGGTTCCTCCATGCCAACTCCCCCACTGCAAAGATAAGAAGGCTGATGCCTCAAAAGCTAAACAACATGTTCAATACCAAAGCACTTAGTAAGAAGGCGAACGAGGCCGGGGGCAGTGGCTCACGCCTGTAATCCCAGCACTTTGGGAGGCTGAGGCAGGTGGATCACCTGAGCCCAGGAGTTTGAGACAAGCCTGGCCAACATGGTGAAACCCTATCTCTACTAAAAATACAAAAGATTAGCTGGGTGTGGTGGCAGGCATCTGTAATCCCAGCTACTCAGGAGGCTGAGGCAGGAGAATTGCTTGAACCAGGGAGGTGTAGGCTGCAGTGAGCTGAGATTGCGCCATTGCACTCTAACCTGAGTGACAAGAGTGAAAGTCCATCTCAAAAAAAGAAAAAAGAAAAAACAAGAAAGTGAACTATACATGGAAGATGGAGAAATACATGTAAACCTAATTATAACAATTATTAACAGTAGATTCAAAGTAATATGGATGGAGTAGCATTTTAAGAGAAATGACTATGGCACAACACAACCAGACCATGCTGTGAGAACTCTTCATTCTTTGGTGCAACCCTTCACCCTCCTGTAACATGTGCTTCCCACAAAGCAGTTTTTCAAAGCGCAGTCTCCTGGGACCATCTCCATCAGAGGCACTTAGACTACTCACCTTAAAATGTAGATTCCTGAGTACCACTGCAGACCTACAGCAGGAGCCCAGGAATCAATATCTTATTAAGTACCCTAGGTAATTCCAATGTCTATTAAAAGATGAGAACTACTGCCATGGAGATTTGAAATATTTTCTGGGGCTGTAATATTTTCAACCATAAGCATGTTAGAATTATTTAAATTTGATCAAAATGTTAGAACACATAATAGGGGAAAAAAATCATACATTGGTCAAGGGTTGGGATAAGCAATGTGTGAAATGACATTGTATTAAATGTCCCTTCACATTCTTCACATTTTTAGATTGTAATCACCATTGGTAAACTAAACATACTCAAAAGTGGCCCTCAAGAAATTAGGTTTTTCTTTTGTTTGTTTGTTTGTTTTTTGAGACAGAGTCTTGCCTTGTACTCAGGCTGGAGTGCAGTGCAATGATCTTGGCTCACTGCAATCTCCGCCTCCCAGGTTCAAGCAATTCTCCAGCCTCAGCCTCCCGAGAAGCTGGGACTACAGGTGCATGCGACCATGCCCAGCTAATTTTTGTATTCTTAAGAGACGGGGTTTCATCATGTTGGCCAGGGTCTCTATCTCTTGACCTCGTGATCCACCTGCCTCGGCCTCCCGAAGTGCTGGGATTACAGGCGTGAGCCACCGCGCCCAGCCAAATTTAGTTTTTTAGTTCATTTTTTATCAGGTTTATAGTTAACTTAGAATCCGGAATCTGTGCCTGACTAGATTTACAGGGAATTTGTACAGGAAGCCTCAGAATGCACGCACCTATTACAACAGCATAGCAACCAGCATTCTCACCCAGTCATTCATCTACAGTCTGGTATTCACACGCTAAGAAGCAACGTTCTTTGGGCATTACCTCCAATAGGGTAATAGCTCCAGTGAAATCTCTTTTTGAAAGTAGCTCCTCTAGTTTTGGAATCTTCCTACCTTTCTTCTTTCTTTTGTCAGTGGGCTGTACGCCTCTGCCTACAGCAGGTTTGGCCCTTGAAAGCATCTGTAAAAGAAACAAAGATAGCTGTATGGTCCAATTCTGATTATCAGATTTAAACTGAGTGTTGCACCTCTGTAGTTTGTAAGTCAAGGCCGGGCACGGTGGCTCACGCCTGTAATCCCAGCACTTTGGGAGGCCAAGGCGGGCGGATCAGGAGGTCAGGAGTTCGAGACCAGCCTGATCAGCATGGTGACACCGCATCTCTACTAAAAATACAAAAATTAGCCGGGCGTGGTGACAGGCGCCTGTAGTCCCAGCTGCTCAGGAGGCTGAGGCAGAAGAACGCTTGAACCTGAAGGCGGAGGTTGCTGTGAGCCGAGATCACACCACTGCACTCCAGCCAGGGCGACAGAGCGAGACTCTGTCTCAAAAAAAAAAAAAAAGTTATAAGTCAAATCCTTAACAACGAACCCCAGGGAAGCCTATTGAAACTTGCTTTGTAACAGGTATTCTAGTAGAAGAGCCATCACCCAATACTTAGGAAGGACCAAACAGCTACTCCCAACTTTATCTTCACTGGCTAGAGATGCTTTCACACAGCTTCTGTCATCTCAGCTTTCCCTTCCTCTGCTTCCCATCCCACGAGTGGTTTAGATGTGGGTAAATGGAGAAGCAGGAGGGAAGAAAGCATCGAGGTATTTACAGTTGCATCCCTGTCCCCCCGTGGGAACACAGGGAGAGCTGGGGATTACCCTCTGCGGACACACCTAGACTTTACACAGAAGTGTGCTGGGAACCTCGAATCGCCAGCCTCAGGACCTACTCAAAGTAATCCCTCGCTATTCAGAGCCACTAACCATCTTGACGTCGGTCTCGTGAGTCCCCTCCAGACAGCAAAGGCCGCGCCTCAGCGTTTCGCCGCATCCACACAAGACGCTCTGTCTCCACGGCAACCCCGCCGGGAGGCTGGTACGTCGGGGAGAAAAGCTCGTTGGAGAACCAGCGCCCGCGGCTTCTTGGTTCCGTGCAGCTTCTGCCGCGGAAGAGCAGAGGTTCCTCTTGGGAGAAGAGCGTCGTTCTCTGTGCTGAGAGCGAAAGTTTGGTTGTGTCTCTATTTATGAGTTTACTTTAGGAAAAGGCGAATTGGAATGGCATTGTTTTTCAAATGCAGGTTTTCTGGGAAGGAAATTTTCAGGGACCACTTCCGTTTTGGGCCGCGTTGGACTCCATAGCAACCCTTGGCTGCGTGCACCGCAGAATCTTGGTCTCTGGCTGGTGCGGGAAGCTTAGAAAATTTCTGCTGAAGGAGTTGTAGTTCTGTGATTTGGAGGCAGGAGTGCATCAGAATACAGTTTCCTATTTCCACAGATACACCTACACACAATAGAGAACTGTAATAAATATTTGTCGATTGGATGACTTAATTTATCTATCTGACTCCAGAACCCAGTTAATACAGGGGCAACCATAGTCTTTAAATTCACGAAATCGTGAAATGTTAGAGTTGGAAGGGACCTTTCAGGACCTCTGGTCAACCCCTCAGAATTAACAGACTGAAGAACTAACATCTTGTTAGTTAACTAATGTCAGCCTAAAAAGCTCAGGGATCCAGTTGAAAGAGTTTATTCAAGTGCAAAGTGTGAGGGCGGCTATCCCGGGAACCACAGACAGCAAAGAATGGTGATCAGTGCTCCCTGGTGTAGGGAACGGTGAGGGTCGTTTATATCGCCAAAAACGGGTGCTGTACACATAATTACAGCATTTTCTAGATGAGGCTAACGTACACGGAAGATTCAATTCACTACTATTGATTACACTCTAAGGGGGATGTTTAATATTCTATTGTAAAGAGGTAACAATCACAAGGGTCTCTGTCTCCAACGTCATTTAGTCTGAATAAAGAATAAAAAATCTGGTTAATATATAACATCAACACAAAGATCAGGAAGCAACAGTCATGCACCAGAGAAGAAAAACAGCCATGTTCTGTGATTTACTTTACAGGGCTTAACTTTTCCTCTTGGCATAATATGTTTGGAAGGTGCTGAAATTTTCTTTTCACATTTTCCCCTTTTCTTCAAAAGCTTTCGGAGAAAGCATTATAGAAGAATTATATTCTCAGGCCGTGTATTTGATCAAACCTCATGTCACTAGGAAGGCTCCTTCCTGGCAGTCACATCCCAAGGAGGAGGGGAAATTGGAAAGGACCAAGTCCGAATTATAAAGCAACAAGAGAAAGTAGTTCTGGAACCTGATTCAGGCTACATGGCTGCCTCTTCAATCAAACAATTATCTGAGTAGTCTTTGTTCTAATTTTCTCAGCTGTGTGTTGACCCAATTGCAGTTAAATACCATAACAGCTCTGTAGACAAAGGCAAGACAAAACACAAACTATGATAATTCCTAAAATACGTAACAGCTTTTGCCACCAAGGTCCCCAAGATCCAAATTAACTACTTAACCGGTAGCTTAGAGAGGGTTTTGGATCCGAAAGGTTAATTATTAGAGTTTTTCAAATCAGTCATTACTTTGGTGACATTATTTGATTCATCTGGGATATAAACACAGCATTCAGTTTCTGTCATAGCACAGGTTCTTCCTTGGGCTAAGATCATACAATTTTGTAATACAGTCTTCTCAAGAGAGTAACTTCATTATTTAACAATGAGACATTGATGTGGCTGTCATTTAGGATCTTTTGTGTGTAATTGGTTAGGACCTGTATATGGCGAATGACATCTTCAAACCCAGTTGTGGTACAAAGACAGAAGTGAATCTAAGTGGCTTCTGGAAGGTAAGCACTTTCTATTTCTTCTGTTAAAGACACTATTGCGTAAACCTTACAGTAAGTTCCAGATTCATCCTTTAAACGACATCCATCTGTAAACCAAACAGTATCAGCCTAAGTAAGAAAAGTCTCTTGCAGATCAGTCCTAGGAGAAAAAAAGTTTAGCAGTTAGAGTTATGCAATTATGTGGTGTTTCATCTGAAAGTGAAGGAAAAAGAGTTGCAATATTTAGCTTATTACATCCAGAGATGGTCACATGATAAGCTAAAAGAAGTGAAACTTCCTATGAAGCTAGTCTACCCATTGAATAATGTTAAGTGTGTTGTGAGTTTAGCAATGCTTCCAAAGAGTGAGGGATGAAATCAGTAAGGGGAGTTTCTTTTCTCCCAGATTGTTATTAAGGAGAAAAGGAAAGGCCCCTTTAAGTTCGATGGAGCACCCGCATTTTTTATTTTCTGCCTCTACCTGTTGTTCTTTCCTTTTTAGTTTTTGGCAATTCTTTTTACTGTGATCAGGCTTTTTGAATTAACTGAAAGCATATAGTTAGGTCTACTTGGGGGTTTATAAGGATATTTTGAAGGTCCAAATTGTGTGGACATTTGTTTCCACTGTAAATTCATAATTTTATTAGCCTTGCTCTTTTGTTTGGCCTCCTTCTCAGTTTCACCTTCAGTTATGAGACAACTGGTCAGCAAGACTGACCAAATTATGAGTTTGAGAAGTGGCCCAGCGAGGGTTTTGTCTTTTCACTATTAGTGCTAATTCTTCATCTAACCCATTTATAAAACTGGAGTTGAGAAGTGTATCATTTTGATTATTAGCATGGCTTTGTTCAGATAAACCCAAATATTGTTTAAGTTTACTCAAACCCTCAAAATATGATATTACTGACTCATCTGGATTTTGTTGACCTTGTTGTATTTTACTACAGTCAACTACTCTTTGAAACAGTGAGGAGTGGCTTTGCTTCAAGCCCAGTGGCTTGAAGCAAAGCCTTTGCAGTTTTGTGTGTCTGCCTACAGTCCTGAGCATTTATGAAAGTCTTCTAAGAGATTTCTTTTGTCTTTTTTTTTTTTTGAGACAGAGTCTCGCTCTGTCGCCCAGACTGGAGTGCAGTGGCGCAATCTCGGCTAACTGCAACCTCTGCCTCCCAGGTTCATGCCATTCTCCTACCTCAGCCTCCCGAGTACCTGGGACTACAGGCGCCCGCCACACCTGGCTACTTTTTTTTTGTATTTGTAGTAGAGACAGGGTTTCACGGTGTTAGCCAGGATGGTCTTGATCTTCTGATCTCATGATCTGCCCGCCTTGGCCTCCCAAAGTGCTGGGATTACAGGCGTGAACCACCGCACCTGGCCTTCTGAGAGAGTTCTATAATGGGCCTTGTCTGTCTAATCTTTAGCTTTACTTTCTGATAGTCACATATGAGTTAGTTGATATAAATCAGAATAACCAGGGCCATAAGCTCAGATATTTAATTCAAATTCTCTAGCAAAACCAATAGGATCCTGGTGAGAGTCGGGGAATTATTTCACTATGCCTTTAAGTTCTACCTTAGACCATGGTTGATAAACTAAAGCAGGTTTCCCTCTACCAGATACTGGATGTTCATGAAATGAAGCCAAAAAAGTGGGAGCAGGTGGAAGGGGAGGAGAAGGAAGAGAAGGTCAGTCTGGGCAAGGTAGTTCTGATAAGGAGGGATAGAGAGAAGGGGGAGCAGGAGGAGGAGAAGCAGCAGTTTCAGCAGCTTTTCTGAATTAAAGTTTTAGAGAGCTTTTCATTCTCTTTCTATAGGAAAAGAACTCTGTCACAGTCGCTTTTGCATGCTTCTGGGTAGCATTGGAAATAACTCTCCAAATTATATTATTTAATTCTAGAGCTGACTTTTTCTAATTGTGCATGTGAGCAAACTAACTTAGGCATTTCACAAGTACTCCACTTTGGCCATTGTAATTCAGCATCTTCCTGGGTCAAGTAAGACCATTTTTCCCAACACTGACAGGAGGTAGCAGGTGCAATGACTCACACCTGCAATCTCAGCACTTTGGGAGGCTGAGGCAGGAGGATCACTTGAGCTCAGGAGTTTTAGATGAGCCTGGATGATGTAGTGAGACTGTCTACAAAAACTAAAAAAATTAGCCCAGCATGGGGGTGTGCCTGTGGTGCCAGCTACTTGGAAGGCTGAGGTGGGAGGATTGCTTGAGCCCCGGAGGTGGAGGTTGCAGTAAGCCAAGATCGTACTATTGCACTCCATCCTGGGTGACAGAGCAAGACCCTGCCTCATAAAACAGACACATATACACCCATATTTATGTACGTAGGTTGTATGTGTGTGTGTGTGTGTGTGTGTGTGTAGACAGGAGGTGGCACCATAAGTCTTGTACATAAATTTAGCTGGAGTTTCTAAAAGTGGATCCTCCCTTAAAGAGGACTTTGTTTTAAATGAACAGTTGACCATAATTTGTATCCTCTTTTAAACTGACCAAAGATTGAAAGGGAAAGATGTTTTGGGTCTAGTGTGCTGCTGAATAGTGATTACTTCTCAAGGTTTCACCCATGAGTCACCTCTCCCCTCTTATGTGTCCCAATGAAACCCAGAAATTTCTGGGGGTTTAAAGCACCGGTAGCCCAATTCCTTATGTGTGCCCACCGGGTTAAGCAGATTTCCTTGCATATTCTTCTTTGAGATTTCCCTAGAGCATAGTTACACATCCCAAGCTATGAACTCTGACATTCTTACATGACCTCAATCACCTAAGGTGCTTTTCTTCTGGGAGGAACAAGGTCTTTTGCATTTGGGACTTATGTCCTCATATGAACCCTTTTGTGAACTTTTGGTCACTCAAGAAGAAAACTTAAATGTCAATTTTAACTGAGCTCCAAAACCTGGGTCACCAACCTGGATCCAGTTTCAGACCACAATCAAAAATTTTTTTTTTTTTTTTTGAGTCATAGTCTCACTTGGTTACCCAGGCTGGAGTGCAGTGGAATGATTTGGGCTCACTGCAACCTCCATATCCTGGGTTTAAGCAATTCTCTGGCCTCAGACTCCCAGGTAGCTAGGATTACAGGCACATGCCACCATACCTGGCTAATTTTTGTGTTTTTAGTAGAGATGGGGTTTTGCCTTGTTGGCCAGGCTGGTTTCAAACTCCTGGCTTCAAGTGATCCACCTGCCTCAACCTCTCAAGTGCTGTGATTACAGGTGTGAGCCACTGGGCCTGGCCCAAAACCACAAATTTACCTAAAGCCACAAACATTCAGTTTCTGTTTTCAGAGAGAGAACCTATTTTGTTCTCTGACCAAATTCGAATGACAGAAAGGGCCATACAAAGTCTAGCAAGTAGTTCAACAAACCTTAACTTCAAAGAAGCGTGAACGTCATAAATCTGTGAAAGGCAAAACAAGCAAACAAAACTTCTGTCTTAAAGTAGAGCTTCAGTTCTAGCTCTGTGGAGCATAGAACTGGATCGCTTGCGTAAAGTCTGAATCTCAGTCAAAGCCAGAGAGATTCAAAACCTGAGAGGAGCCTTGGCAGAGCCCCCTGCCAGTTCCAATGAGGTGGGAATGAGCAAAAGCCGCTCCTGTAGACACCAAAGCTCCGAATGTCAGCAAAGAGGCATAGATCTTAGGAGGCCTGCTTAGAGTCTCTGGATCATCAAAATGTCAATCTAATAATCAAACAGCTCAGGATCCAGTTAAAAGTTTATTGAAGTGCAAAGTGTGAGAGCAGCCATCAGGTAAACACAGACACCAAAGAACGAATGGTGATCAGTGCTCCCCAATGTAGTGAAAGGTGAGGGTGGTGTATGTATGTAGGCAACCACAGGTGTACTGCATATTACAGCATTTTCTTTCCTTTCTTTTTTTTTTTTTTTTTTTTTTTTTTTTGTATTTTTAGTAGAGACGGGGTTTCACTGTGTTAGCCAGGATAGTCTCGATCTCCTGACCTCGTGATTCGCTTGCCTTGGCCTCCTAAAGTGCTGGGATTACAGGTGTGAGCCACAGTGCCTGGCCAGCATTTTCTATAAAAGGATAATAAACAAAGAAGATTTAATTCACTACTACTGATTACACTCTAAGGGGGTTGTTTAACCTTTTGTTGTAAAGAGGTAACAATCACAAGAGTCTCCATCTCCAACGTCGTTTAGTCTAGGTTTGAATAAAGAATAGAAAGCCTGGTTAATGTATAACATCAACAAAAAGATCAGGAAGCAACAGTCATGCACCAGAGAAGAAAAACAGCCATGTTACATGACTCAGTTTCCACGGCTTGACTTTTTCCTTTGGCATAATAAATTTGGAAGGTCCTGAAATTTTCTTTTTTTTTTTTCACAATGACAAGTTGGGCAAAATCAGGTAATTCTCCCAAGTGAATTTAAGTAATTGTGGCATTGTTGAGTTACATTACATACCCTCCTGAATAGCCTATGGAGATTCAAGTATACCATGAGCTCATGGAAGGCAGGTCTCATTTTTTTTTTTTTTTTTGAGATGGAGTTTCACTTTGTCACCCACACTGGCGTGCAGTGGTATAATCTCAGCTCACTGCAGCCTCTGCCTCCCAGGTTCAAGTCATTCTCCTGCCTCAGCCTCCAGAGTAGCTGGGATTACAGGCACGTGCCATCACGCCCAGCTAATTTTTTGTATTTTTAGTAGAGATGGGATTTCACCATGTTGGCCAGGCTGGTCTGGAACTCCTGACCTCAAGTGATCCACCTGCTTCTGCCTCCCAAAGTGCTGGGATTACAGTCATGAGCCACTGTGCCTGGCCAGGTAGGTATGATTTCTTAGATTATATTGCATATTTCTCATGCTCTGGCAACCCACCACAACAACCCCCACTGTCCCTGCCACCCCGCTGCAATTACTTGGTGAGTAAATGAATGACTAGATATCTTACTTCATGGATTATATATATAGAAAAACATCAATATATAGAGATACATAAAGACAGCTACATGTACAGATTTCAGATAAGCACAAATTCACCAGTAATGTACTTATAATTCTTTTGGTTCCAAATTTCAGAATTATCCCTATGTTTGGTTGAATTTAAAACAAAAATTTTATTTCTAGCTCCTCTTTACAGAAGAATATTCTTGTAGAGGAGTGAAAAATGACTTCCCTCTACTCTTCTAAGTTCCTTGGCTGGGCTATGAATTAAATTGACATAAGACAGATTAACAAGAGGAAATCCATTTTAAATTATGTACATACCCATGCAAGCCCCACAAGTGTGAGATTCAAAGAAGGGTCAGATAATTGAAACTTATATAGCACCCTGAGGTACAGAGGGGAATAGAGACTTTGGACTTCTGGGTGGGGAGTGGTGACACCTGTTAGGAGAATATGAGGGGTGGAAGTGTATAGTGAACAAAGGTTTCTTGTTATGCAAATGAAAAACCTCTCAAGTAATAAAGCTTCTCTTGGAGCAGTCCTCAGAAGAAGAGGTGGCTGTCTAGGTATGATGTCAACCTCCGGTCTTGCCTCTGGTGATCCAAGTTCATTGTCCCTGGTTGATAAGATTCCAGAGGAGGAGATTCATGACAATTGAGTTCCTTTTGGAGGATCCCTTGATCTGTCTTAGGCAGATAAGCAGAGCTCAGAGAAAGCCTCTGCCTGCATCTGCTGTTCCCCAAGTGACATCAGTTCAAAGTAATCAGCATGTCATAGCATCATGCTTTGGGGTGGCATTTCTGAACTCCCATTGTATATTTTTGGTGATAGCTTGATATATCATTTAAATTACCATAAAACACACACTTTTAAAGTGTGAGTGGCTTTTAGTATATTCACAGTGTGCATCCATTATCACTATTGAATTCCAGTACACTGTTATCACCCCAGAAAGAAACCCCACACCTGTCAGCAATCACTCATTATTTCTCCCCTCCTCCCAGCCTCTGGCAACTACTAATCTCTTTATTGTCATTATGTATTTGTCTATTCTGGACATTTAATATAAATGAAATCATACATATGGAGGTCCATATACCATACAGCTCAGTGTTGGAAATTTTTAAATCAGCTTAGCAAACTGTTCAATAAAATGTTTTATCCTCCTACCTTGACAAATATACCATTATGAAGAAGGTCAGGCTCCAATTTAGAATTCTCAGACTTCTCAAAATTCTGTTGTGGATGTGGCAGTGCAGAGAGATCCAGCCCCAACCCTCAGCGCACACCCATCTCTTCTCACTCCAGGTTCTCTCTCACACCATGTAGGGCTTTGTGCATGTATGTGGACACCCAGCCCACAAACTCAAGCTATAGTCACCCAACTCAACTGTGATTTGTCATCTTTGAATAGACCTATAGGGAGGACAGACCCCAGGAAGATACCTGCTCAGGTGTGGAAACAGGCTTGGGGTTGCATCAGCAGGGAATTCAGAGTCCTGGGCACACAGCATCGTCAGGTGAGGTGCAAGGACCCCTTAGCTCCATGGACTTTTCATTCCTGGCTTGGGGTGTGGTCACAGTACAGAGCCCAGAGCAAGGGCTCCTCTTGCCAGGGTCTAAAGGGCTGATGATACTATAAACAACCCTACTGAATTTCGTAAGTCAATTGAAACGACCACTGACTTCCAACAGTTAGGTATAGCTTTAAATCTCTAAATTCTGGTAGAGGCTGTTTGAACTGTAGCTATAGTTATGAAGGGCAGAATATGACATTGAGTGTACTTGAGAAGAAGTTATTATTCCTAACTACGGCTCTAATGGTATTATGAAACACATCATAACATAGGTACACAAAACCTGGTTGCATAGGTAACAGGCAAAGTTGGAACTTGCAGTTTCATTGCAGCTGCAACGGAGCAGTGGATTCTGAGGGACTATAAAACATAATCCAGGTTTTGATGATTGTATGACTATAAAAATTTATTAAAAAGCATTGAATTGGCTGGGCGCGGTGGCTCATGCCTGTAATGCTAGCACTTTTGGAGGCTGAGGTGGGTGGATCACAAGGTCAGGAGTTTGAGACCAGCCTGACCAACATGGTGAAACCCCGTCTCTACTAAAAATACAAAAATTAGCCTGGCATGGTAGTGTGCACCTCTAATCCCAGCTACTCAGGAGACTGAGGCAGGAAAATCGCTTGAACCTGGGAGACAGAGGTTGCAGTGAGCTGAGATCACGCCACTGCACTCCAGCCTGGGCAACAGAGTGAGACTCCATCTCAAAAAAAAAAAAAAAAAAAAAAGCATTGAAGTGTACACTTTGAATAGGTGAATTATATAGTACTGTAAACAAAAAATAAAATTCTAAGCCCCCACCCCCCGCCGCAAACATCTGAATGGACCCCTCCTCTTAACCAAGGGCGTTCCAAAGTTAATGTGAAAAACTAGTTCAGGCCATGATGGGAAGTGGGAGCTGGACATACCTCATTCTACCCTCCTCGCTTTTGGAATTACGGACAGAATAGACTCTTTAAATCTGATAAGAAACATTTATCTATTCTCTCGTAAGCCTGCTACCTGGAGGTTTCATGTGCATAATAAAATGTCAGTCTCCACAACCCATTATTGTAAACCAGACATTCCTTTCTGTTGATAATAACTCTTTCAACCAATTGCCAATCAGAAAATCTTTGAATTTGCCTATAACTTGGAAGCCCCTACTTATAAATGTCCCACCTTTCCAGACCCAACCAATGTATAGCTTACCTGTATTGATTGATACCTTATGTCTCCCTAAAATATATAAAACCAAGTTGTGGCCTGACCACCTTGGATGTATGTTCTCAGGATCTCCCAAGGGCTGTGTTGTAGGCCATTAGTCACTCATATTTGGCTCAGAATAAATCTCTTCAACTATTTTACAGAGTTTGACTCTTTTTATCAACAGTAAGTAAATTGTATCTTGCTAAATCTGCTTTTGTTTGTTTGTTTATTTTAAAGATAATCCAGCCCGTAGCTTAGATGCTGCTTTGGAGTCTCTGTTTCTCCAATTCAGCCCTGATACACAGTGATATTGACCCTAGGTTCTTAGAAACCACTGTAGAAATCATGTCTCTGTCATCGACCAGGGCCATGAGTTGCTGAAGGAATGCCAAGGCACTAAGTTTTGGCATTTCCTACTAAGTTTGATTTTCCTTAAGGATAGAAAATCTCATAAAGAGGAGAATCCTCCACTCTCTGCTACAGAGCCACAGTAGATCTATTCATTGGCTCTGTTTGAGGGCTGTTAGTTTTTTATTTTTTTAGTAGGTTTACAAATATTCTGCCTTACCAAAAAAACAAAAGAATGTTTTGTTTTTTCTTAATAGAGATTGTTCCTTCTGAAAAAAAAGGCTTTAAAAACCGTATCCTGGCTGGTTGCAGTGGCTTACACCTATAATCCCACCATTTCAAGAGGCTAGAGGTAGGAAGATTGCTTGAGTTCAGGAGTTCAAGAACCAGCCTGGGCAACTTAGTGAGACCCCAGCTCTACCAAAAAAAATATATATATATATTAGCTGGGTGCAGTGGTGCGCACCTATAGTCCGAGCTACTCTGGAGGCTGAGGTGGGAGGATCCCTGAGCCCAGTCTGAGGCAGCAGAGAACTATGATCTCACCACTACACTCCAGCCTGGATGATAGAGCAAGCCCCTGTCTCAAAAATAAAGCCCCAATTTTTTTCTGCTCCCTCTTAGTAAACTGTATGAAATCGTGGGGGAGAGGATTACTGATGGCTTGTTCCAAGCAAGAACAAGAGTGACTCTTGGACCAAGCATTTGAAATTATACTCCTTAAAGAAATACATTTTTTTCAAGCCGGGTGAAATGGCATGCACTTGTAGCACCAGCTACGCAGGAAGCTGAGGCAGGAGCATCCCTTGAGCCCTGGAGTTCCAGGCTATGGTACATGCCTGTGACAATGACTGCGCTCCAGTCTGGGCAACATAGTGAGGTGCCCTCTCTAAGAAAAAAGAGGCCGGGCGCGGTGGCTCAAGCCTGTAATCCCAGCACTTTGGGAGGCCGAGACGGGCGGATCACGAGGTCAGGAGATCGAGACCATCCTGGCTAACACAGTGAAACCCCGTCTCTACTAAAAAAATACAAAAAAAACTAGCTGGGCGAGGTGGCGGGCGCCTGTAGTCCCAGCTACTCGGGAGGCTGAGGCAGGAGAATGGCGTGAACCCGGGAGGCGGAGCTTGCAGTGAGCTGAGATCCGGCCACTGCACTCCAGTCCGGGCGACAGAGCGAGACTCTGCCTCAAAAAAAAAAAAAAGAAAAAAGAAAGAAAAAAAGACATTTTTCAATCATTTTAAAATAGCATTTTCTCTTATTACAAAAGTACTTCATATTGACTGCAGAAATTTGGGAAGATACTGAGAAGTAAAATCAAGAAAATGTAAATTATCTATAAAATGTATAACCAAGAAACAACACCTATTATTATTTTGGCACTTTTTAAAAAACAATTTAATAAGTGCTAAGGGATTTAATAAGTGCCATGTTGTGGCTCAACTATGAGTACGTTGGCAGACCGAGACAGCTACAGGTGATAATTGTTGAAGCTATATGATGAGTACATGGGCATTTATTTTTATTTATTTATTTATTTATTTATTTATTATCTTTTTTGAGACAGAGTCTTGCTCTGTTGCCCAGGCTGGAGTGCAGTGGCGCCATCTCAGCTCACTGCGAACTCTGCCTCCCAGGTTCACGCCATTCTCCTGCGTCAGCTTCCGAGTAGCTGGGACTACAGGTGCCTGCCACCACACCCAGCTAATTTTTTGTATTTTTAGTAGAGACAGGGTTTCACCATGTTAGCCAGGATGGTCTCCATCTCCTGACCTCATGATCCGCCCGCCTCGGCCTCCCAAAGTGCTGAGATTACAGGCTTGAGCCACCGCGCCCGGCCATTGGGCATTTATTGTACTATTCTATTTTTGTGTAGAAATTTTCTATAATCTAAAATTAAAAGGAAAATTTATTTGAAAACTCCCAAATTCTTCTTTATGGATGAAGTTTAACTGAAATGAGTTAAAGATATGGGAGACAATATTTATTTCAATATTATTACAATATAAAAGGTAACTTACCTTTTTTTCCCTTTCTTTTTCTTTTTTTTCTAGACAGGGTCTTGCTCTGTCACCCAGGCTAGAGTGCAGTAGTGCAACCATGGCTCACTGTAGCCTCAACCTCCTGGGCTCAATCGATCCTCCCACCTCAGCCTCCCTAGTAGGTAGAGCTACAGGTATCTGCCAGGATGCTGGTACATGCCTGACTAATTTTTAAATTTTTCTGTAGAGATGAGGTCCCCTATGTTGCCCAGACTGGTCTCAAATCTCCTGGCCTAGGCAGTCCTCCTGCCTCAGCCTCCCAGAGTGCTGGGATTACAGGCCTGAGCCACTACGTCCTGCCTGGTAACTTATCTTCATAGCAGTTAAAATGAAGTAGCTTTGTTGGGCTGGGCATGGTGGATCACGCCTGTAATCCCAGCACTTGGGATGCTGAGGTGGGCAGATCACTTGAGACCAGGAGTTCGAGACCAGCCTGACCAACATGGTGAAACCCTGTCTCTACTAAAAATACAAAAATTAGCCAGACGTGATGGTGTATGCCTGTAATCCCAGCTACTCAGGAGGCTGAGGCAGGAGAATCACTTTAGCCCAGGAGGCAGAGGTTTCAGTGAGCTGAGATTGCACCACTGCACTCCAGTCTGGGTAACAGAGACCCCATATCAAAAACAAACAAACAAAAACAAAAAAATTAAGTGGCTTTGTGTGAGGATACTATAAAAAATAATTTTCAACTTGAGATTGCTAGTGTAACCGTTTATTTGGCAGAAAGATCATTGAGAAATCAGAAAGCAATATAAACATAAAAGGAAGTTAATGGGAAAATATCAGGTGTTCCAATTCAGGGAGCCCTGTAAGGAGGGCCTCTCTATGTCAGCTGGCTGCTGAGATGCCAGGCCTTGTTGTGTTGCATGGTTCACTTCCTCCTGTAGTGCTGAAGGCAGCTGCTAGCAAGAACTGAAGGTGACATAGGGTTGTATGCCTTGAAGTCAGCAAGACCCAGATTTGAATCCTGCCTCTGCTGCTTCCAATGTGTGCTAACCTGTGTTTCAGTGTTCTCCTCTGTAAGTTGAGGTAATAAAACTCACCTCACTGATTTGCTTAAGACTCACCAGATACATAAGCATGAAGCAGTATGATGTAAGCAATCAACATTCTTATCTCTTTCAGTTTCTGCTTAGTGGCTTCCCTGGGTGGTTCCGGCTCAGAGTCTCGGTGAGGTCACAGTTAATTGGGGCTGCAGTCATGTGATGCCTTGAGCAAGGCTGAAGGCTCCCCTTCCCACTGGCTCACCCACATGCTGGGCAGCTTAGTGCTGGCCATTGGTGGAAGGGTTTAGTTACTTGCCATATGGACCCCTCTCTAGGGCTGCTTGTGTGTCCACCCAACGTAACAGTTGGCTTCTCCAAAGCAAGGGATCCAAGAGAGAGCAAGGAGAAACCCACAGCGTTGTTTTATGACCTAGTCTTGAAAGTCACACTGTTATTTTGACAGTATCCTATTGATTACACAGCTCTGTGCTGTTTAGTGTGGAAGGGTGCACAAAGGTACAGATACCTGGGGGTAAAACCCACTGGGAGCCAGCTGGCTACCATCTCAGGCTGTCATCACCAAGTTAACACCACCTCTGGATTTCTACATCCCCATTTTCTCTGCTCTCAGATATGTTACTGGAAGAAGGGTTGCAGCCTGAAGTTCCTCATTTTAACACCACCAAAACAAAGTTTGTAAATATATCCTCTAAGAGGAATATGGCTCTTCTCCAACTCTAAAAGTATACTTGCAATTCCTTCCCTTCCCAGTACGGTACTCCCGGAGGCACTTGCAGTGATGCAGGTTGGAGCTAGGGAAAGCCCTGGTGCCTGCCCCCTACTGCAGCCTTCCCCCATTTGTCTGACCATTTGATTAATGCTTCTCTTGACTCCCATATCTTCTATAGAACACCTGTTTGGCATGGACTTTGGACATTCCAAATGTCCAAATCTGACTCAATTCTCTGATGTTTATGTACTTTTCTATGACTTAGCATAGCTGACTCATTGCAGCCTATGTGTTTTCTGCTTCCCCCTCTGATCGGTGTTCAACAGGCTCATATGGCTCAATGTCACCCTAACATGCCCTAGCAACTTCAGTCTTGCACTCTCCTCAGATCTATTTCATTGAAACTTTCACAAATACCCAGATCTTCCAGTAGAATAACAACAAACAATAATAATAATAAACAAAAAAAAATAAAAACAAGGGCAAGTATCAATTGAACAAAAAATCTTCTCCCTCTCATTACCTGAACGATCTTTTCCCTCTCTTCTCTTCCCTCCCATTCCCTTCCCTTCCCTGTCAATCCTCTAAAATGAATGTTCTATACTCAATTGTTTTATTTCTTCACTTCACACACTTTGATTTCCAACTTCAGCATTCTGAGAGAACTGCTCTGTCAAGTGAGCTGGAATAATATGAGATTGTATACAGGAGAATTTATTGACATAAGGGCACATCTCAGGATACGAGGTTGAGCATCCTGGCAAGAACCAGGTACAAAATTGCCACTAGGGTGGCTCCCTGAATCCCAGAAAAGTGCTGGCTCATGAAGAGTGAGTCTGAAGTGCCTAAATTGCTATGTCAGGCAGTAGAGGAAAGGATTAGAGGACTCAGAGAAGGGGACATGCTGAAACAGATGTAAGGTTAGGCCAGAACACCCACCATGGGATTATGTCCTATAGGATGGCTCAAGGAGCCATATTCATCAAGGCCATAGGGAACACATTGATGAGAGGGACAGCAACATTGCTAATAAGTTCAATGGTGCTTTCCCCAGTAGAACATAGCTGATGGAAGGAGGAGCTGTCCTGGAACTTGGCTCACTGATAGCAATGAAGATGATGGAACCCTGATGCACTAGATACCAGAATGACGGCACTTAAGGGCGGAACGACAAAATCAGAGTGGCAGCTAACAGGACCTGACTTTTAGGGAGTTGTAGGGATTGTAAATAGCATACAGTTTCTCTAGGAAGAACATAGACGCATGGGTAGTCAAAAAGTTCAAATGGCCCTCAACATATGATTTTTCTGCCTCACCATGGTGTGCATTCAGTAGAAACTACACTTTGAATTTTGAACTTTGATCTCTTCCCAGGCTAGGGACATGCCATATGATACCCTCTTGTGATGCTGGGCAGTGGCAGTAAGCCACAGCTCCCAGTCAGACACGTGATCACGAGAGTAAACAACTGATACGGTACGGTGTACTGAATTCAAAAATTACATGATGAGATATTCAGCACTTTATTATACACTAGGCTTTGTGTTTGATGATTTTGCTCAATTGTAGGCTAATGTAAGTGTTCTGAGCACATTTAATGTAGCTTAGGCTAAGCTATGATATTTGGTAGATGAGGTGTATTAAATACATTTTTGGGTTTTTTTTTTTTTTTTGAGACAGAGTCTTGCCCTGTCACCCAGGCTGGAGGGCAGTGGGTGATCTAGGTTCACTGCAACCTCCGCCTCCCAGCTTTAAGCAATTCTCCTGCCTCAGCCTCCCAAATACCTGGGATTACAGGTGTGAGCCACCATGCCTGGCTAATTTTTGTATTTTTTTTTTAGTAGAGATGGGGTTTCATCATGTTGGCCAGGCTGGTCTTAAATTCCTGACCTCAAGTGGTCTGCCTGCCTCAGCCTCCCAAAGTGTTGGGATTACGGGTGTGAGCCACCGTGCCTGGCCTAAATGCATTCCTTACTTACAGTATATTCAATGTATGATGGATTTATTGGGCCATAACCCCATTGTAAGTCAAGGAGCATCTGTTCTGCTTCATAAGTATAACCTAAAATAAAAGAATTAATAAGCAAGACAGTGAGAAAAACATTTCCTTGCCTTGTTTCCATTCCTGAACCAATGTTCAGACTCAGAACCCACTGAGTGAAGTGGTGGCCAAGTCACCAAGATGAAGGACCTGTAACACTATGGCAAGAACATATTGCCACAGTTCCTCTGATTCTTCCCCTAAAGAGATCTACAATATTTATTCCAATGATGGGACACTGGGGATAGGGGGAATATGCAGACATTTTGGTGACTGTTGGGTACAAGGTCAGAGGTCGACTGACGCCCAAAGAACTGAAACATTCCCATGGCTTCCATGTCAGAGTGGGAGCAAGTCAGGAGTCCTGACTGAGGTCCAGCTTGCAGTGGGTTCCCTGGGTTCATGAACCCATCAATTGTCCTTCTCCTAATCTTCACATATGTGGTTGGGATTGCCACACTTGGGAATTGGGCTAACGCTCACATTCATCCTGATTTTGTAGAGTGGAGCTATCACAGTAGGGAAGGCTAAGTGGAAGTATCTGAAACTGTCCCACACCCCAGCCAATGTAGTAACTACAAAATAACATTACAGTCTAGGGTGAGGAGGATGGCTGATATCAGTGCCACTCTTAAATATCTAAAGGATGAAGAAGCATGGTCCCTAGGATGTTTCTGTTTAATTTGCCAGTGTGGACCCTGCAGCAATGGGATGGTTCCTAGAGAATGACTTCAGACTACTGCAAGGAAGTAGTAGCTATGTACTGGATATAGCATCTGCCAGAGCAGATTTATGTAGCTTGAAGTGGTTTGAGGCCATTGATCTGGCGAATGCATTCTTTTCTTTTGCAATCAAGAAAGAGGATCAGAAAGAGTTCATATTCATACAGAATGCACAGCAACAAGACTGTACAGTTCTGCCACAGGGTTATGTTCCTTTTCAGTCCTCTGCCATAATCTAGTCCAAAGAGAACCGGAGCATTTGGACATCTCATGTAACATCACATTGATCCATCACATCAAGGATGTCATGCTGCTAAGCAGGATGAGAAAGAGGTGAAGAGCATGGTAGAGGCCTTGGTATGACACATGTGCTCCTGAGAGTGGGAAATAAATCTTACAAAATACGTTGACCTGCCACTTCACTAACGATTTGAAAGGTCCCTTGGTCACCAGTGTGCTGGGACATTCCTTCCAAGGCAAAAGAAAAATTGTTGCATCATTTATACTTATTGGAAAGAAGGAAGCACAAAGTTTGTTAGGAATCTTTGGGTTCTTGATAAAACACATTTCACACCTAAGAATACTGCTGCTGTGCATATACTGGGTTACACAGAGGTTGCCAGCTTTGAGTGGGACTCAGAACAAGAAAGAGCTCTCCGGGCTGTGATACAAGCAACCCTATTGCTTGGACCATAAAATCTGGCACAGCTTCTCATGTTGGAGATGTCAGTGATGGAAAAAGATGTAGTATGGGATTTATGGCAAGCCCCAATAGAGGAATCACAGTGCAGACTCCTTGGATAGTGCAACAAGGTCATGCCAACTGCAGTGAAGGATTACACTCCTTTCAGAAAACAGCTCCGAGCTTCTACTGGGCCCTGGTGGAGACACCAAGTGATCATAGATTCAAAACTGGCTGCCATCAGCTACGTCCTGTTAGACACACCAAGCGATAAGGTCAGGCAGGGTCAGTATGAAAGCCACCATAGGATAAAACTGGTACATCTGGGACTGAACATAAGTGGGACCAGAGGGCACACGCACATGCAAGCCACATGAGCAATTAGCCCAGATTTTCATGTCACTCACTACATTTGCACCAGCACCTCTCCCCCAGCCTCACCTGTGGTCATGTGAGGGGGTCCCATATAACTAGCTAAAGGAGGAGGGAAAAAGACCAAGTTTGGATTAAGGATGGACTAGCTTAATATGTGAGTACAAACTGAAAATGCATGGCAGCCTCACTCATAATAAAATGCATATTACAGTCTCACTCAGGGAAGGCCTTGAAAAACAATGGTAAGGGAAAATCTCCCCAGCGGGAGGAGCTTTGAGAGTGCACCTAGTCATCACTTTGTATGGAAGGAGTATGGCCTAGGGTTAGAACATACATGGACTCATGGACAGTGATGGTGGCCTGGCTGGGAATTTGGGAGCCTAAGAGTAAAAGGAAGCATATGAATAGACATATGGAAGTGGGCAGCTCATATCACATTAAGGCCCACGAAAGATCTGCCAACTACACAAAATAACTTGGCCAGTTAATGTTGGCCAGGGTTAGTGAGAGGCTGCTCCCCCGCTGCTGCACAGAGAGGCCACGGTGGCCAAGATGGAAGTGATACAAGAACCTAACAGCATGGATTGTCATTTGCCAAAATTAACATAGCTGCTGCCACCTCTGAATGTCTGATCTGCCAGCCATAAAGACCAATGCTAAGCTCTATTCCTTAATGAGAACAGTAGACTACCTGGTGACCAGTAGACTACATCGGGCCCCTTTTGTCCTGGCAGAACCAGTGGTGGTTCTCACAGGAAGAGGCAGTTATTCTGGATTTGGGGTTGCCCTTTCACCCTGCAGAGCCTCAGTAGTAGCACTCTCTCTCTCTCTCTTTTTTTTTTCAGACAGAGTTTCACTCTTGTTGCCCCGGCTGGAGTGCAGTAGTGCGATCTCAGCTCACTGCAACTTCTGCCTTCGGGGTTCAAGCGATTCTCCTGCCTCAGCCTCCCAAATAGCTGGGATTACAGGCGTGTGCTATCACATCTGGCTAATCTTGTATTTTTAGTAGAGACAGGGTTTCACCATGATGGTCAGGCTGGTCTCAAACTTCTGGCCTTAAGTCATCCATGCCTCGGCCAAAGTGATGGGATTACAGGCATGAGCCACCACACCTGGCCAGTAGCACCACTTTCTGGAGCCTTACAGGTTGCCCGATCCACAGACATGGAATCACACTTAACACAGCATCTTACCAGGTGTATTTTTTCATGGCACAGAAAGTGAAGGGAATGAACCCGTGAACATAGTATCCATGGTCTTATCTTACACTTCACCACCCAGTAGCTATAGGATGCAGTATTGGAAAGGCCAGTTAAAGATGGAGTCAAAGCACCAGCATAGAGGTGATACCCTACAATGATTACATAGCCTCCAGAACATCATGGTATATGCCTTGAATCGGTCAAGTTAGTATGGTACTCTGTCCATATGTGAGTCTGAAAAGAATGGTTTCCAGAGTGGCCCTACTTAGTAAAATTCCAATGACCCCCTACAATTTCCTCTCCCCGCAACACTGGGCTCTGCAGAGTTAGAGGTCCTGGTTCCCAAAAGGGGCACACTCTTGCCTGGAGATACAGCAGAGATCCCACTGGACGACAGTGATGGCTGTCACCAGGTACTTTGGCCTCCTAATGGTCAAAGACTAGCAAGTAAGAAAGGGAATGGCCAACTTATCCGAGGTAACTGTTGATGGTCAGCAGGAGGTGTGGCTGCTGTTACACAATGTGGGCAGGTGGAATATGCATGGAATTCTGGTGACTTATTTGGGTGTCTCTTGGTAATCCTTTGCCCGTCTGGGCCTGAGATGTGCTCAGACCACTTACAAATAGGGCACCCAACCAGATTAAGCTATTGAGAGCAGCTGAGGTGGTGGCCAAGGGTGAGAGGGATTGGAATGGATAGTGGTGGAGGAATATGATAAGGACCAGACGACCAGCCGTGGCCTTGAGACCAACCGCAGTGACAAGGACGATATATAGTTCATTCCATTAATTTCCCTCTTATAAGCTTCCCTGTAGGAAGAGTGACCCTGAAAAGCTTGTTTCCTAAATACAAATGGATGAAGAAAGCCATATGGTACAAAGAGTGGACTACAGCTGACACAGTGCGGCACTCAGGTCAAGCTTGCTGCCCAGCTTTGAGGAGCATGTTTAGCCAAAAGCCTCCAGCTTTAGCTCTTTCAAGATCTGTCCCAACATTCGAGCTGAAGTCATCCACTTCTCTGGCGGCCCCCACCCGTGGCTGAGCAAGGCAGTACAAGGGCCTAGACTTTTCTGTCCGGAGCTGGACCCCTACTCCAGAGCTTCTCATTGGGCTGGCAGAGACTTTGTCAGGTCCTCACCGAAGTCTGATAGGCCCCATGGATCAATCATGCTTTTTCCTTTGCCTTTTACTGGCGTTATGCCCCAGAAAAAGTGCAGAGAAAGTTCTGTTTTTTTTTTTTTTTTTTGAGACGGAGTCTCGCTGTCACCCAGGCTGGAGTGCTGTGGCCGATCTCAAGCTCCGCCTCCCGGGTTTACGCCATTCTCCTGCCTCAGCCTCCCGAGTAGCTGGGACTACAGGCGCCCGCCACCGTGCCCGGCTAATTTTTATTTTTAGTAGAGACGGGGTTTCACCATGTTAGCCAGGATGGTCTCGATCTCCTGACCTCGTGATCCGCCCGTCTCAGCCTCCCAAAGTGCTGGG
>NW_012115154.1:7247894-7254304 GCF_000951035.1 Colobus angolensis palliatus | reverse complement strand
CCCGTCTCAGCCTCCCAAAGTGCTGGGATTACAGGCTTGAGCCACCACGCCTGGCCGAAAGTTCTGTATTCTTAACTCCATGTTAGAATCTCCTTCCTGGAGAACCCAATCTCTGATGGCACATATTTCAAAAATTTTGAAAATGTCTCCTTTTTCCTTCCCAGAACTCCTTAAATCACCTTTCTCTCTCCCTTTCACTTTCTTTTTTTCCTTTCACTTTCCCTTCTTCTTTTCCCCTTTCCTTTCCCTTCCTTTTCTCCCTTTCCTTTCCTTTACTTTCTTTCCTTTCCCTTTCTCTTTCCCTTTCTGTTTCCCTTTCTAGTTCCCTTTCCCTTTCCCTTCTCTTCCCTTTTCAAAAGGATCTTCCTCTGTTGCCTTGGCTGGAGTGCAGTGGCACAATTGTAGCTCATTACAACCTTGAACTCCTGGGCTCAAGAAATCCTCCTGCCGCAGCCTCCCAAGTAGTTGGGACTACAGGCGCGTGCCACTATGTCTGGCTAATTTTTATTTTTAGTAGAGATGAGGTCTTGCTATGTTGCCCAGGTGGGTCTCACACTATGTTGCCCAGGAGGGTCATGATCCTCCCGCCTTGGCCTCCCAAAGTGTTGGGATTACAGGCACTGCACCTGGCCCTTAAATCATTTTTCATGGTTTCAAATTGGAGTAGATTCTATGTCTGTACTCCCAACCACTGTAGCCAAACTAGACTCTTCAGTCTCTCATCTTGTATATTCCCATTGCAGCATTTATCTACGAATTTGCTTATATTACCAAGCATTTTTTCATGTCTTCCCATACATGCTCCTTGAGCGCAGGGACTGTTTCTTAAACTTCTGCATGTTCTTACATTACTAACTAATATAAGGACCACATAGAAGATAATCAATAAACACCTGGAACTTAGTTGATTTGATAATAAAAGTCCCTGGGAACCTGTCAGACCACAAATAAGGCCAAGTGGATTAAAAGACAACTATAGAAGCCGCAGCTAGAGGGAACAAGATGTCCCTCTTAGACATCCTAAGATGATCCTATGTGGCCCCCATGTTTGGCTGGTTTTCATAACAAAGTACTCTTTTCCTGAAAGAGGGTTTATCTACCATGAAAGACAAAACGGAGAATTCTCATTAATCATTTTGAAGAATTTCTAAGATGGCAACCAGATTCTATTATTTTTTAAAAAGATGTATTTCTTATCTGATCAATGACCCCCATCTATTTTATTTGAAGATGTTGGAAAAAACAAAAAAACAAAAAACAGAAAAGACAAAAAAAAAAAACTTTTCCCTCTTCAACTTGTGTCCTGTCTTCGAGGGCCTGAAAATTAACTGGCAATAGACAGATAAACAGGAGAAAAGACAACGTTTATTTACACATTCAAGGAGGAGCTTCCAGTAACAGAAAACTTAAAAGTAGAGGTTTATATACCTCAACTTAACAGAAAGGAAGTTTTCAGGGTTTCAGTAGGAGAGTTTGTAAGTTTCGATTGGGTTGTCTTCTGTTTTTGAGACGAAGTCTCGGCCCTGTTGCCCAGGCTGGAGTGCAGTGGCACAATCCCGGCTCATTGCAGCCTCCTCCCATGCTCAAGCAATCCTCCCACCTCAGGCTCCCAAGTAGCTGGGACTACAGGTGCACACCACCATGCCTTGCTAATTATTATTATTGTTGTTGTTGTTATTATTATTGTAGAGAGCTCACTATGTTGCCCAGGCTAGTCTTGAACTCCTGGGTTCAAGCAATCCTCCCACCACCTCGGCTTCCTAAAGTGCTCGGATTACAGGCTGAGCCACCGTACCTAGCCCATTGGGTTTTCTGGTGCTAATGGTAATGGAACAGTCTATCTTCCTGGCAGCTGAATACTCTGAGAGGCTGTTAATGGCACCATGTTTTCGGGAGTTTCTGCTTTAGTCAGATAAGGGAAGTTTCATTAAGATTTCTTTCTACCTCTTCTGTAGCTCAATGTTTTCACTTAAAAACAATATGTCAACTCTGGGGGTCAAAGTGTGTCCCCACGGTGGAAAAGTTCTTGTCCCAATCTCTACAGGGAGGAACCGATCGGAAATCTTGGGATACGTCTTAGCATGTCCATCGTGACTGAGGTATAAGCAGTGGTTCAGGGCACCGAGTTAGCGATTCTAGGTAAGCAAGACCATGTCAAGAAGTGGTTCGTCCAGAAGTTCGTGAGAAGACAGAAACGAGGGAGAGTGACAATCGTTGTTCTTTAAGAGGGCACGGTGGTGGAGGAGAAAGTTGCACATCGGTCCTGGACCGAGCAGACCACGATCTGGGGCTTGGGGACGCGATCTGGGGAACCTCGGTGGCATCTGAGCTCCGCTTGATGCCAGTGCGTGTTTGTGCAAGTTACTTCCTCAAGTTCAGGGTGAGGATAATAATATGTACCGTGTGGAGTTGCTGGGAAGATTTACTACCAACGGAGGCAGAGCGCAGGGCTCGCAGGAAGCGCTCGCTAGGGTCTGCTCTTTCCGGGAATGGGTGGGGTGCGCACTCCTCAACAGGGCTCCCAAGACTTGCGTCACACGCCTCAGTCGGCTGGCTTATAAAACACCGGCCAGAGCCCCAAGATCGCTTTTAGTTTCTCTTCTTTCTAAAGAAGCCACGCGGAGCCCGGCTGGGGAACCTCACCCTCGCCGAGCCTAGAACCGAGAGCGGCCACCCCAGGCGGTCACCAGCGGATTTGCCCGCGCGTTCTCTTTCTTTCCACCCAGTTGCCCTTGCGGCCGGCTGTAAACCTGCCACTAGCACCAGGTCGGTGAGATCTAGCCTCTTGACCTGAGAGCGGAGAGTGGATCGCTGGGCTGGACTAACGGCGACGGAGAGCGCGCCCTCGCTGACTCCGGGCGCGCCCAGCAGGAGCACCGCCCGCGCCCGCCCCTGTACACTTGTAAGTTTCGATTTCCGCGGAACCGAGTCCCGCGCCGCGGCAGAGCCAGCACAGCCAGCGCGCCATGGCGGACCCGGAGGTGTGCTGCTTCATCACCAAAATCCTGTGCACCCACGGGGGCCGCATGGCCCTGGACGCGCTGCTCCAGGAGATCGCGCTGTCTGAGCCGCAGCTCTGTGAGGTGCTGCAGGTAGCCGGGCCCGACCGCTTTGTGGTGTTGGAAACCGGCGGCGAGGCCGGGATCACCCGATCGGTGGTGGCCACCACTCGAGCCCGGGTCTGCCGTCGCAAGTACTGCCAGAGACCCTGCGATAACCTGCATCTCTGCAAGCTCAACTTGCTGGGCCGGTGCAACTATTCTCAGTCGGAGAGGTAAGTGCACCCGCAGGGAGGGGCGCTGTCCGAAACCCTAGTCTGGGTGGACTGTCCAGGCGGGCACTGTTCTGGGAGGGGCACGGCCTCGCCGGGACCCCGCACCTGACAGCCTCTGCCTCCAGCCACTCCCTCTGGGAGCCCCTGCAGGACCCGCGCTTCTACCGTTCCCTTCCTTCCGGCACCTCCAGACCTTTTTTCGAGAATGGCTAAAATGCTAGTGCCTAGCGGAGACCAGGCTCAACCTCTACCCCTTTCCCCGCCCGCCCGCACCAATCAGAAGAATAAAGTGCTCTGGAGACAGCCAGGGCCTAGAGAAGCGGGAGGCAGGGTTGGGAAGGAAGGAAAGAGCCTCTACTCTTTGGTATCTTGAGTCTTTCCCTCACTGCTACCTTCTTCCCTAGACGTGGCGGAGCCAGCAACCAGCCGCGCTGGGCCCCCGTCCGTCTCCTCCGGAGCGAGCCACAGGGTCTCTCCGCTTGTCCCTCCCTTCCTGGTCACCCCCATGCCCCTCATCACCGCTTTTCTGATGCCTGGCGCTTAACAGGGGTAGTCCTTTTCCAGGTTCCTGAAGCTGTAGCAGCCGCGGGCCTTCCCTCCGGGTGGTCTCTCCACGGTGGCGCGCGCAGTTGACCGCCCGCCTTGGGACAACTCTCTTAAATCGGTTGGAAGCAGTGCGGCTGACCTCTCGGGCCACTGCTTCTGTTGTTTCCATTTGCCATTTTTTTTTTCTTTTTTCGTCTAAATGCAGGTGCCCTGCAAGGTTTGGGTTAAGCCTCTTGAGTGATTTTCTTCCCAGTTTCTCACTAAGAGAGCTTGCTCCCTCGGGGACAGCTGCACATCTAAAAAGATGGCTTCCAGGTTCACATTCGCTGTCCAGGCCTTTCCCTTGATCCCAGGCCCTTCCTCTCCCGCATGTGTCCTGTCCATAGAGTCAAACTCATCTTTTCCCCCAGGCAGGGTTTTAATCCTCCTCTTCACAATCTGTCATCACCAAGTCCTTTTTGTGTAGTCTCTTTCCCGTCTTGGCGGGTTCCGCCTTCCCATCTCATTTCTGAATGAACTGAATGAATGCCTTGTTGAATTAATGAATGATTCTCTCTGGTCAGTCTTTCCTTCCACCCTTTCTGTCACTATGTGCTTCTGCTCAATTACTTTTCTTGGTAGAATACTTTTTACACTTGGCCCATTCTTAAACACTTTGAATTGTGTCCCAGGGTTTAAAATGGTGGTCAGCAAACTTTTTAGGCTGGAGTTCAATGACTCCACCTCGGTTCACTGCAACCTCCACCTCCCAGGTTCAAGCGATTCTCCTGCCTCAGCCTCCCGAGTAGCTGGGATTACAGGCACGCGCCATCGCACCTGGCTAATTTTTGTATTTTTAGTAGAGACAGGGTTTCGCCATACTGGCCAGGCTGGTCTCGAACTCCTGACCTCAGGTGATCCACTTGTCTCGCTCAGCCTCCCAAAGTGCTGGGATTACAGGTGTGAGCCACCTCGTCTGACCCGGTCAGCAAACTTTTGATCACGCACCTAACTAACAAAAACTCCAGTCACTCACCCCCAATATACGTTTAATAAAACACACAAAGGTAAGTGTTTTAGATGGATGAGGTAGAGGACACAATATATTTTTTTTTAAATTTCTTTACAGCAAAAACCCTTTCAGCTCACTCTAACGTTTTTAAAAAGTTCTTGAATGTGTTCCTTTATTTAAAAATTTCTTTAATATGTTGTAAGGCAATAATTTGAAGGTTATTTCTGAGTTGCTGGGAGTTATGGGTATTGAGGAAATCATCTAAGTTATCGCTAGTCACTGAAGAAATATCTGAGAAGAAGAGAGCAGAGGGCGGGGGATAGAAAAGGAAGGAACATTCTAGCATGTTCTAGCACTACACCAAATAACATGGTTGGAAGGCTTTGTTATGATTTTTCTGTTACTATCTTTTCTATTATGACAAATTCCTCACCAACTAGTGTTGACTTTTAGTTTGAAATACATATGCTTTTTATTTTTTTATTTCTTACTATGGATATTTTCAACATACTCAAAAGTAGAGAGAAAAAAATGATGAAGCCCCTTGTACTCATCATTTCATTTAAACAGTTTTCAAAATATGGCCAGTTTTGTTTCATTTATTCTCCCTATTCCCCGTGTGTCCCCAACTCCAATGTGTTATTTTAAAGCAAATCTCAGCAACCATTTGATTACTAAGTACTTTAGTATCTCTAAAAGATAAGAACTGTTTTATTAACATAGTACAGTACAATAATCACATTTTTGTAAAAAAAAATTACAATTTTAATATCATCTAATATCCAGTTGGTATTCAAATGTCCCTGATTGTCTTATAAATCCAACTTGTATTTTCAGGAAAAAGCCTACGTAGACACAATCCTTTAAAAAATTTACTTTTTATTTTTATTTTTTTACTTTTTGAGATAGGGTCACCCAAGCCTGGAGTGCAGTGGCCGGATCTCAGCTCACTGCAAACTCTGCCTCTCAGGTTCAAGCAATTCTACTGCTTCAGACTCCCAAGTAGCTGGGATTATAAGTGTGTGCCACCATGCTTGGCTAATTTTTTGTATTTTTAGTAGAGATGGGGTTTCGCGATGTTGGCCAGGCCGGTCTCAAACTCTGAGCTCAAGCCATCTGCCGGCCTAGGCCTCCCAAAGTGCTGGGATTTCAGGCCTGAGCCACTACCTTGCCTGACCTATAATTGTTTCCATATATTGCATATCTAACATTTAAATACTTTGTTTCAATTTGTTGCAGGCAATACACTTCGAAATTTTAGTTTTATGGATTTTATTATGGTATATTTTTCCCTTGTTTGAAATAGCAAAATTGTTTTAAAGTCGTTAATTGGGTTGTTAACCCCCACTTTTATAAGAATATATATAATATAGGGATTATTTGGCCTATCTAAATTTGGATGGGCCCTCCAGAGAATTCAATAAAGTTTTTTTTTTTAGTAGAGTGATAAAATCTTATTTCCTAACGTTTATTGGCCGAGCCATATTTTTAATTTCGTTTTACATCACTTTTGAATTTAGGAATTACAAACTTTTAATCTATTAATGTATAAAACGTTCTAATAAGGACCTCCGGGAGAATTTTTTTTTTTTTTTTTTT
>NW_012115154.1:7241126-7243321 GCF_000951035.1 Colobus angolensis palliatus | reverse complement strand
TGGCGTGATCTCGCTGCAACCTCCGCCTCCCGGGTTCAAGGGATTCTCCTGCCTCAGCCTCCCAAGTAGCTGGGATTACAAGCATGCCCCACCACACCCAGCTAATTTTTGTATTTTTTAGTAGAGATGGGATTTTGCCATTTTGCCTGGGCTGCTCTCAAACTCCTGGGCTTAAGCGATCTTCCCATCCTCCCAAAGGGCAGGATTACAGGCATGAGCCACCGCTCCTGGCCTTGCTTGACTTTTTTTCTTTCTTTTTTTTTTGTGGTGACTGAGTCTGGCTCTGTCGCCAGGTTGGAGTGCAATGGCGCGATCTCGGCTCACCGCTGTTTCCACCTTCCAGGTTCGAGCGATTCTCCTACCTCAGCCTCCCGAGTAGCTGGGACTGCAGGCGCCTGCCACTACGCCTGGCTAATTATTTTTCTTTTTTGTATTTTAGAGACGGGGTTTCACTATGTTGCCCAGGCTGGTCTCCAACTCCTGAGCTCAGGCAATCCTCCCACCTCAGCCTCCCAAAGTGCTGGGATTACAGGCGTGAGCCACCGCACCCAGCCTTGACTTCTTAACTAGCTACTTCCATTGTCCAGTAACTATATGAAGTTATTAATTCAAAAAACTGTTTTGCCTGCATGATTTCTGTTTCAGTGTTTCAAGCAGGCTGCCCGAGCGTCTTTACCTTGCTTTGTGGTTTTTGCCAATGTGGGTGTTTCCTCTGGGTTCTTTCCTGTTTGTGTCTTTCCTTTTCGGTTAATTCACATTTTGGGTGGGGGTGGGTAGATGGGAAGAAGACTAGTTGACTATTTCGCAAATTGGATAGAATATTGAAAAACGCAAAGAATAATATAACAAGCACCAGAGAATATTTATTTATTTATTTATTTATTTATTTTTTTATTATTATTTTTTTTTGAGACGGAGTCTCACTCTGTCGCCCAGGCTGGAGTGCAGTGGCCGGATCTCAGCTCACTGCAAGCTCCGCCTCCCGGGTTCACGCCATTCTCCTGCCTCAGCCTCCCGGGTAGCTGGGACTACAGGCGCCGCCCGGCTAGTTTTTTGTATTTTTTGGTAGAGACGGGGTTTCACTGTGTTAGCCAGGATGGTCTTGATCTGCTGACCTCGTGATCCGCCCGTCTCGGCCTCCCAAAGTGCTGGGATTACAGGCTTGAGCCACCGCGCCCGGCCTAGAATATTTATTCTGAACCCTTACAGGTTATAACTCTCCTCCTAGACTAAATAAGTGTTCACATTTTTCAATTCTGCTCGTCTTTTAAAATATAGTAAACAATCGTAACAGACCTAAGGTTATTTTTTTCTCATCCCCCAGTCTCATTTCCCTCTTTCCTAAGAAGCAGCTTCAATCATGATTTTGGTGTGTATCTTGCTCTTCCATGATTTTATAATTTCCTCATATATATTTGTATCCCTATGCAAAATGTAGTATTTTATGTGTTTTCAAATTTTTATTCAATGCTGTGTTTTGGAGATCTATTCATATTGCTACACAAGGACCTAGTTTATTCATTTTAAGAGTTGAAAAGTATTTCATCATAGGATTTATACCACAGTTCAGTTACCTGTTCCTCCCAGTAATGGATATATGGTATATTTCCAGGTTTTTGTTATACCAAATCAAGCTGCCAAGAATTTACATGCAAGTGTCTCTTGGTGCTCATGGTTAGAGCTTTTCCAGGGTAGATCATTAGGAAGCAGAATTGTTGGTTTGAATATTACATAGCTTCAACTTTTCCAGATTCTGACAAATTAGTATAAAGGTGGCTGTGCCAGTTTATACTTATATGTTTGAGTGTCCCAGTTTCTTCATTTTCTGGCCAACTAATGCTTGGTGTTATCAAACTTTTTTGACTTATGCCAATCAGAAGGCTTTGAAATAGTCATTATTTGAATTAATTTTTTTTTTTTTTTTTCTGAGCTGGGTGCAAAGCGCTACATGGCTGTACTACTAGTGCTTTGGGAGACCAAGATGAGAGGATTGAGGACAGGAGTTCAAGACCAGCCTGGACAACATAGTGAAACCCCATCAAAAAATAAAAAAGTTTAAAAAAAAATTAGGCCGGGCACGGTGGCTCAAGCCTGTAATCCCAGCACTCTGGGAGGCCGAGACGGGTGGATCACGAGGTCAGGAGATCGAGACCATCCTGGCTAACACGGTGAAACCCCGTCTCTACTAAAAAATA
>NW_012115154.1:7236933-7237531 GCF_000951035.1 Colobus angolensis palliatus | reverse complement strand
ACCTGGGCCTCCCAAAGTAAAACTATTTTAAAGTGTACAGTTCAGGGGTAGTAAATACATTCATGATGTTGTGCAACTGTTACCACTATTGGAATTCCAGAACATTTTCATCACCCCAAAGAGAAACCCCACACCCATCAGGAACCAGTCCTCATTCTTCCCTTTCCTCAGCCCCTGGCAATCTCTAACCTACTTTTTGTTTGTTTTCCACTTCTGGACATTTCCTATAAATGGAACCTAATAATATGTGACCTTTTGTGTCTGCTCCTTTCACGAAGGAAACATGATTTGCATTTTACTGTTGCATGTTCTGTGTTGTTTGTGTTGGCGTATTCATCTAGGAGAAGTCTTCCTGAAGTTCCTTCTGTTACTAATTCTGCACTGTCCATGGAGTCACGTTGTTGTCGGGCTGGTGGCCTTAGAGACATGCTGTTTTCTGCAACATCGTGACACAAAAGGGTGCACCCTGTAAGAATCATTTGGGAATTTTTGTTCTCTTTTCACAATCACTACATCTCAAATTTTTAATTTGATCAAATTTGACTCTCAGTGTCTGCAATTTTTTTTTTTGAGGCGGAGTCTCGCTCTGTCGACCGGA
>NW_012115154.1:7224678-7236550 GCF_000951035.1 Colobus angolensis palliatus | reverse complement strand
AAAAAAAAAAAAAAAAAATTAAGCTAACATTGTAATATTGTGAACCATGATAAAATCTTAAATAGTGACAAATGAAGCATGTGATAACACAGTATTTTCTACTTTTTACATAATGCAGAGATGGCAAAATTAAACATTTAAAATAAGTAGATATATTTTTCCATCCATTAAATGGTTCTAATTTGCTTACTGCTTCTGCCTGTATTTACTTCCAAACCAGGCATCTGTGATCTTTACCTACGGCTACTTTGGGATAGAAGAAGCTATAATAACATGGGCGCAAGAAAGGGATAAAAGGTTTCAGTAGCACCTAGGATTTCAGGCCCAGTGAGTAATCACTTTAACCAAATTGCAGCAGGGGAGCTGGTCTCAGGTTGGGAGGAGAGAGAGGAGACTTATTTCATGATCTTTTCCCTATTTCCTATACAGGGAAGAGATTGTATTTATTGTTTTTTTATGTACTATTTTTATTTACTTATTTATTTATTAAAATAGAGACGGGGGTCTCAATGTCTTGCCTAGGCTAATCTCAAACTCCTGAGCTCAAGCCACCCTCCTGCCCCAGCCTCCTGAATGGGTGGGATTACAGATGTGTACCACCACGCCTGGCACTGAGAAGATATTTTAATATGTTTTAGACCAATTTAGAAAATCAAGGTAAAGGCCGGGCGCAGTGGCTCGAGCCTGTAATCCCAGCACTTTGGGAGGCCGAGACGGGCGGATCACGAGGTCAGGAGATCCAGACCATCCTGGCTAACACGGTGAAACCCCGTTTCTACTAAAAATACAAAAACTAGCTGGCGAGGTGGTGGGCGCCTGTAGTCCCAGCTACTGGGGAGGCTGAGGCAGGAGAATGGCGTGAACCCGGGAGGCGGAGCTTGCAGTGAGCTGAGATCCGGCCACTGCACTCCAGCCTGGGCGACAGAGTGAGACTCCGTCTCAAAAAAAAAAATAAATAAATAAAAAGGAAAAGTGTATGGTTCAAAGAGTTTTGATAAATGGATGCACCTGTGTAACCGTCACAACACCCTAGATACAAAACATTTTCATCAGCCCTAAAGGTTCTCTTGTGCCCCTTCTCAGTTAACCAGGGAATCCTCCCACTCCTCCAGCCCTTTCAGCCCAGGCAATACTTTTCTGGGCTGAACAGATTTTTTTACACTAAAAAATATAAGGAGTTCCAGTATTTTTTCCCATCCATGATGGATTGTTTTGAGTAGCTTCTGGGATGTAGTTACCCAGCTTTGGAGCAGTACTTCTCAAACTTTGACGTGCATTTTCATCACATGGGAGAGTCTACTAAAATGCAGGTTCCCGAGTCACGTATTGGAAATTCTGTTCCGAACAGGTGGGCTGGAGTCTGAGAATCTGCGTTTTTATTGATTAGTTTTTAAATTTTTGTTTCCTTTTTTTTTTCAAGACAGAGTCTCCCTCTCTCGCCCAGGCTGGAGTGCAGTGGCAAGATCGCTGCTCACTGTAACCTCTGCCTCCGCCTCCTGGGTTCAAGTAATCCTCCCACCTCAGCCTCTGAAGTAGCTGGGGTTACAGACCTATGCCTCTATGGCCGGCTAATTTTTTGTATTTTTGTATTTGTATTTTTGTTTTTTTTTGAGACGGAGTCTCACTGTGTCACCCAGGCTGGAGTGCAGTGGCCGGATCTCAGCTCACTGCAAGCCCCGCCTCCCGGATTTACACCACTCTCCTGCCTCAGCCTCCCCAGTAGCTGGGACTACAGGCGACCGCCAACTTGCCCGGCTAGTTTTTTGTGTTTTTTAGTAGAGACAGGATTTCACCATGTTAGCCAGAATGGTCTCGATCTC
Organism: Colobus angolensis palliatus; assembly: GCF_000951035.1. Taxonomy (NCBI): domain Eukaryota; kingdom Metazoa; phylum Chordata; class Mammalia; order Primates; family Cercopithecidae; genus Colobus; species Colobus angolensis. Next base: position 7,234,730 of record NW_012115154.1, on the reverse strand, counting down.
CTGACCTCATGATCCGCCCGTCTCAGCCTCCCAATGTGCTGGGATTACAGGCTTGAGCCACTGCTCCCGGCCAATTTTTTGTATTTTTAATAGAGACAAGGTTTCGCCATGTTGCCCAGGCTGGTCTTGAATTCCTGAGCTCAAGCTATCCACCCAACTCAGCCTCCCAAACTGCTGGGATTACAGATGTAAGCTGCTGCGCCCCAGAATCTGCGTTTTAAATACCATCCTAAAGAATCCATTTGCAGGGGTCAAACCACACTTTCAGAAACTTGTAATTCCTTAGGGGTAACTTCCTGGAAGACTGCAAATGCAAAGTTTTATTGGCTTTCGAGTTTGAGGGAGTAAAAGAAATGAATTTTTTAGTGCAGAATGAATGAAATATTTTTCTTTAAGTGGTCTTTCTCAGAGATTAGGGGTTCTATTACTTTTATGTGACAGATCAAAAGACGTGGGAAACTTTTGGCATCCTAGGCACCAGATCAACAAATATTTATTGAGCACATACTTTGTGTCACAAACGGTAGATTATTCTAGAGGCTTCTACCCCTTCCTCTGTCACTCACAGGATCCTGAAATACTGTCAACCAGTTAATTAATCTCTCTCTGGTTAATATTCCTTAACTTTCAGAGGGACTTACGCTGGGAAGTATTGTGGGGAGTGGTGGGGAGAAGCCAGCCTGTGAGAGGAGAGGAGGCTTGTGTGAACTACTTTCTCTGATCATCAAGATTTTGGTGGCCGGGTGCAGTGGCTCATGCCTGTAATCCCAGCGCTTTGGGAGGCCGAGGCAGGTGGATCACCTCATTTCGGGAGTTTGAGACTAGCCCGACCAACATGGAGAAACCCTGTCTCTACTAAAAATACAAAATTAGCCAGGAATGGTGGTGCATGCCTGTAATCCCAGCTACTTGGGAGGCTGAGGCAGGAGAATCACTTGAACCCGGGAGGCAGAGGGTACGGTGAGCTGAGATAGCGCCTTTGCACTCCGGCCTGAGCAACAAGACTGGAACTCCATCTCAAAAAAAAAAAAAAAAAAAGATTTTGTCAGTAACGCCACGACCTCCGGCCATCTACTCTCCTTTTTCTCAGTCCTGATGTGGACCCAGGGTGATGTTTCTCAAACTTTGCTATGTGTTGGGATCACTTAGGGAATCTTTAAAAAATACGGATGCCTGACTCCTACATTCTGATTTAATTATGGTTTGAATTGGACATTGGGATTTTGTTTTTTAAGTTCCTAGATGGTTTTTAATGGGCAATGAAGCTTGTGAACCATGAACTTAGGGGACTAGAGAAGTCAGGACTGGAGAGACTGTCCATAATAACAGAAAGATTATTTTTTTTTTGGTGGCACCCGCGCTGTTTGTCTCACTCTTGGTACAATCGTCGGTTATATGCAGATTCTTGGCCTCCTGCCTCCCCCGTCCTCAGCAGGCCCGGCCTCCTCTGCTGCCCAGTCTTGCAAGGCCCTCAGTGCTTTCCTCTCCCTTGGTGCAGGCTGGGGCTGCTGTGGCTGCAGCCTTAGGATCACCATCTTCTGCAGTGAGCTGGGGCTCTCTTTGTGCCTGGTGTGTTCTGGGTAATACAGTTGTGGTTAAAGCAAGCTCATTTTTTTTCAGCTCCACCCTCTGTCTCTCCCCACATCCTTTGTTACCCTGCTCATGTGATCTCATCCGGTCTATTCTCTTTCTCCTCCATCTTACTAGGGACTCTAGAGGCAGTGAACCATCCCTACCCTCTAATAACAAGGCTATTTAATCTTGAATATCAGAAGTACAAACATGGGGAATAGGAATCTCGTGGCTTTAAAATAGTATTTCGTTAGGGTTGGTTTTTTTTTTTTTTGAGACCGAGTCTTGCTCTGTCACCCAGGCTGGAGTGCTGTGGCCGGATCTCAGCTCACTGCAAGCTCCGCCTCCCGGGTTCACGCCATTCTCCTGCCTCAGCCTCCCGGGTAGCTGGGACTACAGGCGCCGCCCGGCTAGTTTTTTGTATTTTTTAGTAGAGACGAGGTTTCATCGTGTTAGCCAGGATGGTCTCGATCTCCCGACCTTGTGATCCGCCCGTCTCGGCCTCCCAAAGTGCTGGGACTACAGGCTTGAGCCACCGCGCCCGGCCTAGGGTTGGTTTTGACTGATGACATTTTATTCTTTAGATCAATGTTCTCTAGATTTTATCTTTCACATGTCCTGGTTCCTTTTTCACCTGGCTTATAGCATGGTGAGTGATTTCCTGTTTTCTATACAAATCAGCGATCTTTTTGTTTTTGTCAACCCTATTGGGTGTTGGGGAGCAGAGGGGATGAAGGAGAGAAGGGAAAGGGAAGGAGTACTTCGATATAAATTACTGTCAAAAAGAAAAAAAGACTCGGGTTACTGTCTCTTTTTGGTCTGTTGAGTCAGAGCTAGCCCTGTGTTTACCTATTTGTGAAGTGCAAGAACTCAGAGGTGAACATCCGGTTCAGGAATCTAACCCAGAATTGAATGTGACAAGCATATCCAGTGATTCTCAGCTCTGACTGCACACTGGAGTCACCTGGGCTCCCATCCCAGTCAAATGAAGCCAGTCTCCAGGGTGGGGCCCAGGTTTGTGTATTTTCAACACTGCCCAGTTGATTATTATGTGTAGCCAGGAATGAGAATCACTGTGCAGGCTAGTTGTTTAGGCTGCACCCGTGGTGAGAGAGAGCGCTTATTGCCTGGGCTAAAATAACATTTTGTTCTGTGGCTGGAAGAGAAAAGTGAAAAGGTCATTTGTTTTTAGGCTTTTGGCCTGAGTTCCTTAAAGAGAGACAATTCTGCCTCTTTCAAGGATGTCTTTGCTTTTTTTTTTTTTTTAAGTTATCACCTCCTACCACAACTTGTCCCGTTTGTTTGAGGTTTATCTGCTCCAAATGTGGGTAGCATTCTGCAAACGCTTGTTTTGTCCTGGGAAATTCATAACAATTCGTAGGAGAGCTCTTTTTGTCCTGGCGAAAGGGGGAGTTCCTACAGCTTCTAACCAACCTTCTGTAGGACCTGTTGTCTTTTTGGGGGAGGTGACCCTGAGCTGCCTATACTCCAAGTATGTTCATAAAACCAGATTGTTAGACATGCAAATTCTTGGCCTACACCCCTGGATTTACTGATTCACAGACTCCAGCGTGGGGGCCCAGGAATCTAACGGACCACTTGTCTAGGTGATGCTGATGCATGCTAAAAGATTGAGAATCACCCTGGGATGTCTGGGATGGGGCCTGAGAATTTGCATTTCTGACAACCTCCCAAGTTGATGCTGATGATGCTGGCCTAGGGACCAAACTTTCAGCATCGCTAGCTTAGCAAACCCCCAGGGGCCACAGGAGACTTTCACACTATTTCCTGGCTGAAGTCCACTAGCCAATATTAGGCACCTGGAGCTGGGACAGAGTGATCAGAAGAAAGTCGGAAGGAAGGTTCTGCCACCTGAAACCTACCCATGACCCCCTTCACGCTCTGATTGTGGCCCATGCTGCTGAGCTTGTCTGTACAACATTAATTTTCACTCACGTCCGTGTGAAGAGACCACCAAACAGGCTTTGTGTGAGCAACAAGGCTGTTTATTTCACCTGGGTGCAGACGGGCTGAGTCCGAAAAGAGAGTCAGCAAAGGGAGATAGGGGTGGGGTTGTTTTATAGGATTTGGATAGGTAGTGGAAAATTACGGTTCTCTGGGCAGGGGCGGGGGACCCAAGGTGCTCAGTAGGGGAGCTTTTGAGCTAGGGTGAACCAGGAGAAGGAATTTCACAAGCTAATGTCATCAGTTAAGGCAGGAACAGGCCATTTTCACTTCTTTTGTGATTCTTCAGTTACTTCAGGCCATCCGGATGTGTACGTGCAGGTCACAGGGGATATGATGGCTTAGTTTGGGCTGAGAGGCCTGACACTAATCACAACAAATAGTGCCTATCACATACTGTGTTCCTACCACACCCTTTATGTGATTTATGTCCACGATCTCTGCTTGCACCCTGCTTAAATAATAGTGTGGGAACAGTGGCTTAAATCATTCTGGATGCCGATTTAAATTGTTTTGGTTTGAGAAGGTTTCAGATCTGTGTTCATTTTTCCAGCTTAGGTTTTTGCTTGTGTTTTGGGATACCTGTTCATTACTGGATCTTCCTCTTATCTCAGTCACCTTTGAGTTCTCATTTTATCAGGCATCGGTTTCCCAAAGTAGGATTATCGTGACTACTAAATTAAATAACAGAGGTAAAGTTCCTGTCACTTAGTAAATGCGTAATAAATGTTAATTTCTGTGCTTAACCCAGATAGAAGGGAAGTGTAAACTGCCCCACCTTCGTGGCTGATTGTTGTACCTGAGCGAGTTAGAGAGAAACTCCACACTTTGAGACAAATTTAAGAGTCCTTTATTAGCCGGCGACCGAGAGACGGCTAACGCTCGAAACTCTCTCGGCCCCGAGGAAAGGGCTTGATTTTCCTTTATACTTTAGTTTAGAGAGGGGAGGCGGAGCTTAATTACAGCAATTCTACAGAAGTAAACACATGCAAAAAAATTAAAAAGACAAATGGTTACAGGGAAACAAACAGTTCCAGGTGCAGGGGCTCTACATGTATCATAAGGCGATAGATATGGGGGCTCTGCCGCACACAAACTCAGGGCTTTACGGTGTTACCTCATGAGCAAAATCCTGGAAACTTCAGACATTGCTTGCTTCAGTACCTTATCAGTGAATTGGACTCTTTGATATGTTGAGAGTCAGCTTACACAAGGTAACTCCTTGAGGAAGGGGGGGTGGGTAAGGAGTCCTTGATGTCTTGTAAATGAAGGAGCCAAATGGAGTTTGTCCGGTTTTGTCAGCTAAGGGAGAGCCTATTCATGTGGAAACAAGGCTGGGTGATTAAGGGAGAGTCTAAAAACAAGGTTAGGTATTACATGATCAATATCCTGAAATTAGGGCAAAGAAAGAGCCCCTAAGAAGCCGCTGGGGAGAAGTCTAGGGAACATGGGAAAACGAAGCAGAGTTTGCCAGGGAAGGGGCTGCAGGTCAGACCCAGTCGAGACAGAGATGTTGCAGGTCGAGACTGGGTTCAGGGTGAGAATCACAGAATCTAGAGGAATAAGAAGCTCGCCTGGGAATGGAGGTGAAAAATGAAAAAGAAAACCAGGCCCCCAGGTGGGCAGCGCCAGGGACCCCAGCCAGTGCAGCACGGGCTAGCTTTGACTTTTCTTTCAGACATGAGCACCTTGGGTAGCTTTGGAAAAGCCTGGACACTTGGGGTTTCAGGCAGAGGGCTCCCCATTAGGCTACCTGGCTTCCTTTAGTTATTTAGAGGAAGTGCTGACTTCAGGGACCTTGGAAGTGCCACACTTCTCATCTAGCACAGGACAGGAAAAATTCTGCATCTCACCGTGATCTGCACAGGTGCCGCCGTAGGCTTGGCTCTAAGTTCAGGACGTCTGGGCTGGAGCTAAAGGGGAAGCAAAGATTCTTAATTCCTTCTGACTAACAAGTTGCTGAATACATCAGAGCCAGAGGGCAGAACCTGTCTAGTGGTTCGAAGTTTCAGTGAGGTCATTTTCAGCTCAATATCAAGAAGAATATTAGGGTGGCATGGTGTCTCACGTCTGTATCCCAGCACCTAGGCCTAGGTGAGAGGATTGCTTGAGCCCAGGAGTTCAAGGCTGCAGTGAGACATGATTGTGCCACTGCACTCCAGCCTGAACAACAGAATAAGACCCTGTGTCAAAAAAAAAGAAAAGAAAAAGAAAACGTTAATGGTAATGGCTAATGGCCATTAGCACAATGAGGTAAGATCCTTGTGAGATAAAGAGGCTCAAGCTCATCTGGTCAATCCACCATAGAGAGGATTTCTGCTTTGAGGTGGAGGCTGGAGGGGATTACCTTTCTTTTTTTTTTTTTTTTTTTTTTTGAGACAGAGTCTCCCTCTCTCGCCCAGGCTGGAGTGCAGTGGTGCGATCTGGGCTCACTGCAAGCTCCGCCTCCCGGGTTCACGCCATTCTCCTGCCTCAGCCTCCTGAGTAGCTGGGACTACAGCTATTTTTAGTAGAGATGGGGTTTCACCTTGTTAGCCAGGACGGTCTCGATCTCCTGACCTCGTGGTCCGCTCACCTCGACCTCCCAAAGTGCTGGGATTACAGGCGTAGCCACCGCCTGTAAAGGCTATTTTTCAGGCCTTTGAAAAATAGCCACCCTATTTTTCAAAGGGCCTTCTTGCTGTAGGAGTCCTTCCTCCGGGATTGATAAAGTGGAGTCTTAGCCCAGCCGCTGAGGGTTCTGGGTAGGGGCTGGCGGGGACTGGTTATCTGAAACCACAGTGCAGGACCAAAAAGCAGAGGTCGACCTTATCAAGGAGTGCCAGGAAGCCAGGGTCACCGGGTGGAGAAAGCAAGGAGAGGGCCTGCCTGGGAGAATGGCAAGGATAGAGGCTGTCGCTAGAGCCTGAGTGACTGGCCTTGACTTCTCCAGGAGGCAAGGTACATGGAGGGTTGGCCGGGTTTCAAGGGCTCCGCTCCTGGTTGACAGAGTCCTTGGTTCTCTATTTTTTTCATGTGAGGTTACACTGTAAGATCTGAAGGCAATCTGGGGAGTTGCAGACACGATTTACACACAAGCAATAGCGTTGAATAAGTGACTTTTAAAGATTAATTCTTAGAGAATAATTTTTACCTAGATGTTTACATTTTCAAAAAATCATCAATTTCAATAAAATCATTTTGCATTTCTATTTACCGGTGACAATTAAAAAATAATAGTGCAACAGATAATATTCAATATTTTGGAAATGAAGGAGAACTATTAAAAGAAAAATTTAAATTCACAATAGGAAAAAACAGAATAAATGGAGGGCTATTTTCTGTTCCAGAATCAGAAGATTTAATGAAGTTAACATGCTATACTTAATATCCAATCTAATTTATGGAGTTAATAGAAATTACATTCCCAATGTACTGTTTTATGGAAATTGAGATAATTTATTCCCTAATAAAATTTTTATAATGAAAATAATAGGCTGGGCGTGGTGACTCACATCTGTAATCCAAGTGCTTTGGGAGGCCAAGGACGGAGGATCAAAGAAAAGAAAAGAATAGTTAAGCACACTGAAGAGTGTTTTGAAAAGGTGTAAGCCAATGATATGAAAAATTACTGTTAATTTTTTTTTTTTTTTTTTGAGACGGAGTCTTGCTCTGTCGCCCGGGCTGGAGTGCAGTGGCCAGATCTCAGCTCACTGCAAGCTCTGCCTCCGGGGTTTACGCCATTCTCCTGCCTCAGCCTCCGGAGTAGCTGGGACTACAGGCGCTCGCCACCTCGCCCGGCTAGTTTTTTGTATTTTTAGTAGAGACGGGGTTTCACCGTGTTAGCCAGGATGGTCTCGATCTCCTGACCTCGTGATCCGCCCATCTCAGCCTCCCAAAGTGCTCGGATTACAGGCTTGAGCCACCGCGCCCGGCTATTACTGTTAATATTTAAAGTATATTTAAAATGTTAACAAAGGGCCAGGCATGGTGGCTCATACCTGTAATCCCAGCACTTTAGGAGGCTGAAGCAGATGGATCACCTGAGGTTAGGAGTTCGAGACCAGCCTGGCCAACATGGTGAAACCCTGTCTCTACTAAAAATACAAAAATTAGCCGGGCGTGGTGGTGGGGCCTGTAATCCCAACTACTCGCGAGACTGAGGCAGGAGAATTGCTTGAACCCAGGAGGCGGAGGTTGCAGTGAGCTCACATGCTGACATCTTGCCATTACACTACAGCCCCGGCAACGAGAGCAAAACTACATCCAAAAAAAAAAAAAAAAGTTAACAAAGGACATTTAAATTTTATGATATTGATATGCTATGGGCTGCGTACGGTAGCTCACACCTGTAATCCCGGCACTTTGGGAGGCCTAGGCAAGTGGATCACTTGAGGTTGGGAGTTCCAGACTGGCCAACATGGTGAAACCCCCTCTCTACTAAAAATACAAAAATTAGCCAGGGGTGGTGGCGCATGCCTATAATCCCAGTTACTCAGGAGGCCAAGACATGAGCATTGCTTGAACCCAGGAAGTGGAGGTTGCAGTGAGCCAAGAGAACGTCACTGCATCTCAGCCTGGGCACAGAGAGAGACCCTGTGTCAAAAAAAAAAGAAAAAAAATTAATATGATATTATTATATGATAAATTGTATGATATAGGATTCAAAGCAGAACAGTAGATTGATTAAAAACACAATTGGGATTACAATTGTTCTTTGTAAATTTTTTATTAAAAACACAATAGGGATTACAATTGTTCTTTGTAAATTTTTTATTTCTTTTTTTTTTTTTTTTTTTGAGATGGAGTCTCGCTCTGTAGCCCAAACTGTAGTGCAGTGGCCAGATCCCAGCTCACTGCAAGCTCTGCCTTTCGGGTTCACGACATTCTCCTGCCTCAGCCTCCCGAGTAGCTGGGACTACAGGTGCCCGCCACCTTGCCCGGCTAGTTTTTTGTATTTTTTAGCAGAGACGGGGTTTCACCAGCTTAGCCAGGATGGTCTCTATCCCCTGACCTTGTGATCCGCCCGTCTCAGCCTCCCAAAGTGCTGGGATTACAGGCTTGAGCCACCGTGCCCGGCCAATTTTTTATTTTTTTAAATTTTTTATTTATTTTTTAGAGACTGAGTCTTGTTCTGTCACCCAGGCTGGAGTGCAGTGGCACAGTCATAGCTCACTGCAGCCTCAAACTCCCAGTCTCGGTGACCCTCCCGCCTCAGCCTCCCATGTAGCTAGAACTACAGGTGGTATTCACCATCATGCTATGCTAACTTTGAACATTTTTTATAGAGGCATGGGTCTTACTGTTTTGCTCTGACTGGTCTCAAACTCCTGACCTTAAGTGGTCTTCCTGCCTTGGCCTCCCAAAGTGATGGGATTACACACATGAGCCACTATGCACAGCCCCAGTAGTTCTAAACTTGAATAATTAAAAAAAAGTCTAGGATAACAAAATAATAAGAAAGGAATCATATTTAATAGACATAATTGAGAAAAGTTGATATAAAACACTTATGTCCTCTGATGTCACTTATTATCATAGTCTCCAGATATTTTATTTTTATTTCATTTTTTTGTTTGTTTTTGTATTTTATTTTTTGTGGGACGGAGTCTTGCTCTGTCACCCAGGCTGGGTGCAGTGGCATGATCTCTGCTCACTGCAAGCTCAGCCTCCCAGTTTCACGCCATTCTCCTGCCTCAGCCTCCTGAGTAGCTGGGATTACAGGCCCCCGCTACCATGCCCGTCTAATTTTTTGTATTTTTAGTAGAGATGGGGCTTCACTGTGTTAGTCAGGATGGTCTGGATCTGCTGACCTCATGATCCGCCCACCTCGGCCTCCTAAAGTGCTGGGATTACAGGCGTGAGCCATCACGCCCAGCCTAATAATCTCCAGATGTTTTAAAGAATTAACATTGAAAGTATCTCTTTTAAAATTTAAACTAATTAGTATATATGTAATAGTTATCCAGCTGTGGTGGGTGAATTAATTTTGCTAGTATTAAAGCAGTAGGCTAGGGCTGGGTGCAGTGGCTCATGCCTGCATTCCGAACATTTTGGGAGGCTGAGGCGAGCCGATCACTTGAGGTCAGGAGTTTGAGACCAGCCTGGCCAACATGGTGAAACCTCTTCTCTACAAAAATACAAAAATTAGCCGGGCACAGTGGCAGGCAGCTGTAATCCCAGCTACTTGGGAGGCTGAGACACAAGAATTGCTAGATCCTGGGAGGTGGAGGTTGCAGTGAGGGCAGATCTTGCCACTGCACTCCCCTAGGTGACATCCCCTGGGAGACAGAGCAAGACTCAGTCTCAAAAAAAATAAATGAATAAAATAAAGCAGTAGCGTAAATTATAAATGGCAAATTGGAAGGACCTGATCATTTAAGAATTCAGGGCCGGGCGCGGTGGCTCAAGCCTGTAATCCCAGCACTTTGGGAGGCCGAGACGGGCGGATCACGAGGTCAGAAGATCGAGACCATCCTGGCTAACACGGTGAAACCCCATCCTGGCTAACACGGTGAAACCCCGTCTCTACTAAA
>NW_012115154.1:7221865-7223155 GCF_000951035.1 Colobus angolensis palliatus | reverse complement strand
AAAAAAAAAAAAAAAAGTGGAATGAGGCTTGGCATGCCTGTAGTCCCAGCACATTGGGAGGCTGAGGTGGTTGGATCACTTGAACCCAGGAGTTTGAGACCAGACCTGGGCAACATGGCAAAACCCTGTCTCCACAAAAAATTTAAAAATTAGCTGGGTGTGGTGGTTCATGCCATAGTCCTAGCTACTTTGGAGGCTGAGGTGGGAGGATCGCCTGAGCTTGGGGAGGTTAAGGCTACAGTGAGCCTGATCACACCACTGCTCCCCAACCTGGGGGGAGAGAGTGAGACCTTGTCTCCTCAAAAAGAAAAGAAAAACATGTGGAATGAGTTTGTTGTATGGACATTGATAACTGTCAAATTATGTTTGCCTAATAAGAGCAAAAGTGCCACTAGTGTTTTTCAGTGATCTCAATAAGTGCTTCTCAGACTTTAATGTGATTAAACCAAGCGCTCCATCATGCTTCCATCTGTAGCTTCCATATAGGAAAGTTTATATTATACAACAATTCCATGATCATGGAAAGTTCTACTGGACATTGTTGAACTAAATCATTAAAGTCTCAAAGTGAAGGGGATGTTACATCTTTTTCTGTAGAGTTGTTTGAAACATACAATTAAGAACTTGTTCCATTCCTTTGTAGTCACAAATAAGTATGTACATTAGTATATAAGACATACAAGAGATACAGCAATGAGCAATGTTATATAATGAAAAGATTAGATAAATGGAATTCTTTTGTCCCATTGATTTTTACTGCAGTCCTGGATGTGTTTTCATAATTTCTTCTCTCTTTCTTGATAGGCAATCATTTTTAATAGATCTGTTTTAGTTTCTTTGCCAATCTTGTCCTCTTTGACCTTTCTGAGCTATACACAAATTATAACTTAATGTATACTAGAGGAAATGCTGTTTAAAGAAGTATTGCAATAATTTAAATTCAGATATATGTATGTATTTGAAGAAGATACACCATACTCCCATCTACCTGTTTCATGAATTTATTTTACTAAAGTGTATTTTTGGTCGGGCGCAGTGGCTCATACCTGTAACCCCAGCACTTTGGGAGGCTGAGGCGGGCAGATCACCTGAGGTCAGGGGTTCGAGACCAGCCTGGCCAACATGGTGAAACCCCATCTCTACTAAAAATACAAAAAATTAGCCGGGTGCAGTGGTGCGTGCCTGTGGTTCTAGCCACTCGGGAGGCTGAGTCAGGAGATTTGCTTGAACCCAGGAGGTGGAGATTCCAGTGAGCCGAGATTGCATCACTGCACTCCAGCCTGGGCGACA
>NW_012115154.1:7214411-7219720 GCF_000951035.1 Colobus angolensis palliatus | reverse complement strand
CCGGGAGGCAGAGTTTGCAGTGAGCTGAGATCTGGCCACTGCACTCCAGCCTGGGCAACAGAGCGAGACTCCATCTCAAAAAAAAAAAAAGATGTGACATGGACATTTTTTATGGCACATCTGCTCAATCACATTGGCCAGAGATTATTACATGTCACACTTAGCTGAAAGGGAGTCTGGAAAATGTAGTTTCTGTCTGGGTAACCATGTGTCTACCTAAAACTTGGGAGCTTCTTTTACTGTTAACGGTTTCTTCCACTCAGGAATATAGACTTAAGGATCAGAGAATACTGTTTAAAGACTGGTTTCTGGCCCAGTAAAATCCATGAATAGAGAAGTTAGCCTCACAGTTAAAGAGAGGCATAGAAACATAATGGGTGAGTGGAAGGGATGGAGAAAATGTAAGTAAAATTGAAATTCATTTGCACTTTTTTTTTTTTTTTGAGACAAGATCTTGCTCTGTCACCTGGGCTGGAGTGCAGTGGCATGATCAGGGCTCACTGCAGCCTTGACCTCCTGAGCTCAAGTTATTCTCCTGCCTCAGTCTCCCAAGTATCTGGGACTACAGGCATGCACCACCATAGCTGGCTAATTTTTTTTTAAATTTTAGTAGGGACAGGGTCTCACTATGTTGCCCAGGCTGGTCTTGATCTCCTGAGCTCAAGCGATCCTCCTGCCTCAGCCTCTCAAAGTACTAAGATTACAGGCGTGAGCCACTGCACCCGGCTCAGATGCACTTTTATATACAGTGAGATAGCTGTTGGGGATTTCTGGAGGCTTAAACACTTTTTGATTCTGAGCTCAGTGTGTTTCCCTGAGAACTTAAAAAACTTATAACATGAGAAGTGATTTTAAGTTGGCCACTGAGCTCAGGAGAGATATGAGTGCAAGACACATTATAAAGACTTGTTGGGGGTTGCGGGGGAGGAAAATATGCCCCATTTTCTCTCCAGCCCCATGCATTCTTCTATCTAGACACTTGGATTTATTTCTCTGTTTCTCTCTCTCTCTGTCTCTCTCTCCCTCTTTCTCTGTCTCTCTCTCTCTCTGTCTCTCTGTCTCTCTCTCTCTCTCTCTCTCTCTCTCCCTCTTTCTCTGTCTCTCTCTGTCTCATTTCTAGGAGTCCAAGGTTTAAAGGTCTTGTCTTGGGATATCTATGGGCCTTGGCCTAGATACTAGCCCAGTCCCCCATCACTACCAGCATGGGAAAAATGCCTTATACATCAGCCCTGTTAAAGCTCCCACTGATGATCAGAGACATCCCATTCTTTTCCTTTCATTGAGGGAATGACAAGATGGAGGCTTGCCATGACACTTGAGAGAAGGTATTTTGTGGTTTATCCTTAGTCTAGTGTTAACCTGGAGGCTTGGAAAAGCCATTCATCATGTCTGATCCCTGCTTCAGTTCTTCAAAAGCATCAGGTACTTTTAACATTGGGCCACACATCTATGTTGAGTCCCTGGAGAATAAGGACACTCTTCCTGTATTAGTCCATTTTCATGCTGGTATGAAGACATACCTGAGAGTGGGTAATTTATAAAGAGAAAAGGTTTAATTGCTCACAGTTCCACCTGGCTGGGGAGGCCTCAGGAAACTTACAATCATGGTGGATGGCAAAACAGGAACATCTTACGTGGCGGCAAGCTAGAGAAGTGAGTGCTAAGCAAAGGGGGAAGCCCTTCGTAAAACCATCGCATCTTGTGAGAACTCACTATCATGAGAACAGTAGCATGGGGGTAATTGCCCCCATGATTCAATTGCCTCCCACCAGGTCCCTCCCATGACACATGGGGATTATGGGAACTACAATTCAAGATGAGATTTGGGTGGGGACATAGCCAAACCATATCAGTTCCCTTCTCTAGGGAGGAGGTCGGCAGACATGAACCTAAGAGAAGGCGCTGTTGTGTTAAGGGATCCCAGAAGAGCCCACTGACCACAGTGCTGTGAGGGTCCCTCTAGGAAAATGCTCTCATCATGCTTTCATGAACCAGTGCAAAGAAGAGGTCAGCGTCACCCAAGGCTCCCTTTCCATTGTTAGAATTCAGTACCCACAATTAGAGGGTGGGGTGGGGTGGGGTGGGGGAGGTTCTTGCCTGAAGCTTATTTTTAGCTAATAATTTAATTGCCATTTTCCACTTGTGAGAGTTAAGATTCTGGACTGGGCGACTGCATTATTTCCTGAACTAGAGGTCTGAGGAGCTGGTTTCTGGAGTTAGCATGAATTAGTATTGTTGGAGTAAGTTTTATTCAAGAATGCTGGGCAAGAGAAGGCTCTGAAGGAGTGTTTTTACTTGGGGGAGTAGCATGGAATTTTTTCATAGGGCTTTAGCAGGAAGAGTCAGCCAGAGTTCAGCTAATTTCAAGAAGAGTTGGTCCAGGATGGCTCTCTAAAAATGGAGGAATTATCCCTGCAGATTTGCAGCTGTTGTTTTGGGCAATATGGATTTTTTTTTTTTTTTCTTTTTTGAGATGGAGTCTTACTTTGCCTCCCAGGCTGAAGTGCAGTGGTGTAATCTCAGTTCACTGCAACCTCCGTCTCTTGGGTTCAAGCAATTCTCCTGCCTCAGCTTCCCGAGTAGCTGGGATTACAGACGTGCACCACCACACCCGGATAATTTTTTGTATTTTTGGTATAGACAGGGTTTTACCATGTTGGCCAGGCTGGTCTCAAACTCCTGACCTCAGATGATCCTCCCGCCTCAGCCTCCCAAAGTGCTGGGATTACAGGTGTGAGCCACCGTGCCCAGCCTGAACCACCATACCTGACTGATTTGGATTTTATCAGAAGGGATGAGGAGGAAGAGAGGGGCTAAGTGCAAGAGGCAGTGCAGAGAAACAGCTTTGTGGTTTAGGGGGTGAGAGATGGGGACCACAGTGGAATGTTTCCAGTCACTTCATTGGTGGTTTTGCATTTGTTCAACTAATATTTAAGAGCACGTGTAAGTGTTAGTCACAATGTTAAAATACTGGAGGTTACCAGTGGGAAGCCACACACTCATCCCTAAAAAACTACATATTCACACTTTTTCATTTTGCTTTGACTTGTGAGAACATAAAAAGATCGGGCAAACCTGACTGCCTGGTATATAAATTTGTACAATTGAAATTTCCTTATTAAAGGAAGAAATGCTTTCATTTGTTCTGGCCTAATGAAGGCAGGAGCATTCTTGTTTAGTATCAGTGTGGGAATAGGAATGTTACTAAAACATTATTTGTGAAGTTGCTAATGGTGCTTTTTTGCTACAGTTCAAACTTTAGCATACATCAGAGTCACCCGGAAGGTTTGTTAAAACACAGACTCTTGGGCCCCACCTCTGATGGTTCTGACTCTATGGATATAGGCAAGTGCCTGAAGATTTGCATTTCTAACAAGTTTACAGGTAGTACTGATGGTGCTGGTCCGGGGACCATACTTTGAGAATCGCTGGTCTAGAGTCTAGAATCTGGATAATGGACTTGATAGCAGTTGCCTATATCTATTTGAGTCATGTTTTAGTGATTGTCCATGTGGCTAAATCATTGCTAGTGGGGTTTGAATCATGGCTTTGCCATCTAGACAGATCACAGTGAACGATACTGATCTGGTTTGCTCAGAGTCTATAGAAATGACTTATTAAAATGTCTGAAATTCAGGTTTCTTACTAATTATATTAGTTTCCTCATTTCATGGTTCAAACACTTGCATCACACTTTATATATTTTGCATAACACATTTACAAATTGTGTTATTTAGTCTGCTTAACAACTTGGTTTTTGTAGACAGAACAAATCTTTTCCTCCTGTTACAGCAAAGGAAACGGAGGCTAAGAGTAGGTAAGGAGTCTCTTGAGGTCGCACAACTGCTTCCAGGGCCTCAGATTTCAAAACCAGCATCCTCCAGTTCTATATCATATGGCCTGGCCTCAGCTGCAGTATTTTCTCTGCCCTCTTTCCAGTAGGAACTACATCTCTTCAGAGCTAGTCACATCCGTGTATCTACTTAGATGGAAATATAAAACTTATCTTCTTTAGGCAGTCTTTTGAGAAATGTCATTCTGCCTAGCAGAGACTAAATTTTGGATTTCCAAACAGTTGCAGGTAAGACCCATGTGTCCTTTTCATTGCAAAGCAAGTTGATAACCAAAGATGAGCCTTCCTATGCTGGGTTCCTTCATGATATAGGGCTCACGTTGGGTCCTGTTTGTAGCTAACCAGTTTACATGGATTCTTCCAGGGGTTTTCAAATTCATCAGTATCTTTTAGTTAGTCTGTGGGCCTCTTCTGCCCCAAGTAAATCACCAATTGAATGTGACTCATCAAAGATTGTAGAATATGCGTGTATTTTTCCTCCTTTGGTATATCTCTGTTTGCTTCAGAGATTTTTGCACACGTGAGCCTCCCTTAATTAATGTTTGGCAGATACAAGAAGGTGTTTTGACTCTGGCTATTGTTTCTGCCTTCTGTAGATATGCAAAAGTTATAAGGGAGAGGGTCGGCAGCAGATTTGTAACCAGCAGCCACCGTGTTCAAGACTCCACATCTGTGACCACTTCACCCGAGGCAACTGTCGTTTTCCCAACTGCCTCCGGTCCCATAACCTGATGGACAGAAAGGTGCTGGCCATCATGAGGGAGCACGGGCTGAACCCCGACGTGGTGCAGAATATCCAGGACATCTGCAACAGCAAGCATATGCAGAAGAATCCCCCGGGGCCCAGAGGTAAACGTCTTTTCTTTTTCAATTGTGTGAACTGTTTTTTTTTTGTTTTTGTTTTTTGGAGACAGAGTCTCTCTCTGTCACTCAAGCTGGAGAGCAGTGGCATGATCTCAGCTCACTGCAACCTCTGCCTCCCAGGTTCAAGTCATTCTCCTGCCTCCGCCTCCCGAGTAGCTGGGATTACAGGTGCCTGCCACCACACCCAGCTAATTTTTGTATAAATTAGAGGCAAGGTTTCACCATGTTGGCCAGGCTGGCCTTAAACTCCTAACCTCAGATGATCTCCCTGCCTCAGCCTTTCTAAGTGCTGGGATTACAGGCATCAGCCACTGCAACCGGCCAATTGTGTGAACTTTCAAATTAGCAGAAATAGCAACAAAGAAAAACTTTGCCATAAAAACTCTACCTTGCCACATAAAACTCTTCATTTTCCCTTCCATACTTCATGCATATGCATACACAATTTTTACATAATTATAATGGTAGTATACATGCAATGTTTGCAATTCAATTTTTATGCTTAGCACTATTGCTGGCCCCCAGGTGTAATTTTTTTTTTTTTTTTTGAGAGACAGTCTTGCTCTGTCACCTAGATTGGAGTGTAGTGGCA